>NC_091798.1:90442500-90545000 GCF_041296235.1 Equus asinus
GACTGGGGTTCTAGTCCTGGCTCTGCTACTTACTCATTGTGTGTCTTTGGAAAATCCCTTCTACTTCCCCAAGCTTGAGTTTCTTGTCCTCAAACTGAGGGGTTTGATGAGATGACGTCTAAAGTTTTCACTCCTCATTAACATTTCGGAATTCTAAGAAAGCAAAGGTATGGAGTGTCCCCTGTCCTCTCAAGCTCCAGCAAACCACGGGAAGGTTTCTACAGCGACAAAGAGCCCTCTTCTAACAAGATTTCTAAAATAATGGACTCCTTTAACAAGACTAATGTAATGAGCAAAGTGTTCATGAATCTGAAATAATGTATTAAATTTCATATGGCCTTTTAAAATTAAGGGAAAGGGGGAGTTGAACAAAATGTACAGTGGACATTACGAACTTAAAAGGCTCGAGAAATTGCTCCATTAAGTTTAGTAAATATTTGCCAAACCTCTGCTCCATGCCAGGCACAGTGCTGGGCACTAGGGGCACCAGGGTGGATCACACAGTCCCTGCCCTTCGAAGAAACTGAGGTGCAATGTGGGCAGATCGACATGTAGAAAGGTCATTTCAAAGTGCTGTGATAAGGGGAGGGATAGAGATGTGCCCAGGGTGCCGTGGGGTCCCACCCAGCCTGGGGAGGGTCCTGGAAAGGTTTCTCATGGAAAGTGACAACTGACCTGAGGTTAGAAGAGGAACTTCAGGCCTTTTTGCTGAACCCAAAGTTGTACAAGGCTTTCCGGTTTCAGCCTGTTACCTCTACTGTTCAGGTCGGAATTTATTGGCTTTTCTTTTCTAGAAGAGAGAATGCTGTTGACTAGCAACCCATGAGGGCTTTTGGGAGCAGGGGAGGAGGGTCAAACTCTCTTAGCTCATTCCTTTCCATTTATTCTACACATTGGTATAGGTTTTGGTGAGATTAGGATTTTCAGGCTCAGATTTTAAATGTCCTGAAATAGATCCCACTGATGGGAAAGGCTGACTTAAGATCACGGATAAGGGTCACTTGTGGTCCTCAGGCCTTGTCCCTACTCCCTCAACTGGACTACCACTGCCATCAAGGTGCTCAGTAACCTCCTCAAAGCTCTCGGTTATAGCAGTAAGAACGGAAGGAGGAAGAGAAACCCCAAAGCAACTCCAGGCGGGTTTAGAGAGCCTGAGATCTTCACTGAACCATACGCCACGTCTTAAGTCTGCGCTCGGTGTGCTCCCCATGAGGCGCCTCGAGTTTATGGAGTTTCCAGCTGAAATTGACTTCCTTTTTAGAAACAAAACAAAAGCTTTTAGAAAATGCCACTACTATAGAGCTACTACATATAGATATTCAACAGATACCAATATTTCCTGTTCTGTGTTTTGGAAGACAGGAAATGTGTAAAGGTCCTTGGAGTTGTCAAAAGAGAGAAGACCTTGTCTGTTCCAAAGGAGAATTACAACAGAGCACTGAAGGGATGGGCTGTGAGCTCCGAGAAGAAGAAACTGGCCCCTAGGTCTCCAGGACAAGTCATGACAAGCAAAACAATTTCTTTCTGGACAGAATATGATAGGCCTAATAAATCTGGAATTAGGGAGGGATTGTCTTTTATTGTATCCTGTGGACGTGAAAGAAAACAATGGGTGTGATGCCAGGACCATTAGGTGGACTCATAGCCGTTAAACGACTATCCTGAGAGACACTGGTTTGGATGCAGGTCATCTTAGAAGGAGTTTGCTACATTAAGCCCTAGGGGGCTGCTTTGCATCTTTTTGGAACAAGGCAGGGAGGAAAGAATGTAAGAGGGAGAGAAAGAAAATGAGGGAGGAAAGGGAGGGAGGGCTAGTTAGCCACAGGGCTCTGACCATAACCCAGTCCTGTTTAGCATTTGTGTCAACTTGGAAGATCATATAGAGAGCTTGATCAACAAAATTGCAGATGATGCCAAACAGGATGAGAAGTGGGATGCAACAAGTCCTTGCCGAGAATAAAATAATGGGCTAAATATAAAAAGATGAAACTTAACTGAGATGAATGCAAGTTTCTGCCTATGGGTCCAAAAAATCAATTGTGTAAGTTAAGGTGAGATAGGCATGAACTAGCCACAGCACTTGAAAAACAGATGAAAATCCCAAAGGAAAAGGATTTGAATTGACTGTACATTCATTGGCAATGAGGCCAAATAATCTAATGGGATCTTGGGCTAGAATGGGAGAGCTGATGGTTCTCCTGTAATCCGAACTACTCAGACCACATCTGGAAAATCCTACCCACTTCTGGGCTTCGTGTTTTAAGAAGGATGTAGACAAACTGGAAGGTGTCCTGAGCAGTGACCGGGACATTGAAAACCCTCGTGTCTTCCTGGAAGAGAAGACAGGAAGGATGTAAGTACTGACTTCAAATGCTTGAAAGGGAATTAAATTTGAGAGAGAGACAAATCTGGGACTGATATAAGGAAGAACATTCTAAAAAACTGTTAAAAGTTAACATGGGCCCTCTTGGGAATTAGTGATGTCACCATGCACTGGAAGCGTTTTAACACAGGCTGAGGGCTATCACAGTAGAATGAGGTAGAAAGAACCCTCTCTGTATATATACAGGCTTTGTTTTATACACTCTTGGAGCAATGACTGTATGCCAGGCACTGGGGATGCCAAAGCATAGTACCTTCCATTAAGAACACAGATCAAAATCATAGCCCAACAAGACATGTGCAACCCAAGACATGTGCAAAATAAGTGCAATGAATGACAGGAAGGGAGTTACTAACTCTGCTGCTCAGCAGAAAGGAATTCTGGGCCAGGCAAGGCAGAGGGAAGAGTGGTGCCAAGGCATCCAGCTGGGGAAGACCCTGGGTGTGTGGGGCTGGTGAACAGTCTGGTGGGAGATGAGACGGGTGGGAGACCTAGCCTGGGGCCCAATTGTCAAGGACCTTGGGTGTTGTGATAAGGAGCTCGCTCTCTCCTAGGAGGAGGAAGGGAGAGAACAGGTAAAGACTAATTAAAATAGACATTTCGGACATGATTCTGCTGACAGAGAAGATGGACTGGACTCAGGGAACTGGTGACAAGGAGATGGGTTAGTCATTTCCATCTCTGAGAGCCTTGAGTTCACGGATTGATATTAAATGTGAACATTTTTACATGAAAAATGCTTTTAAGGGGGCGAGGAACAAGAGGGCAGCTCTAGGTTTATGCAGAAAGGAGTCGTTTGTCTCCACTCATGAAAATGAGCAGAAGAGGTCTAGGTAGATCTGGCTGTGCGATCTCAGGTCTTGACCTGGTCCAGGACAGGGGCAGGACTGACCGAGGATATTTCCCAAGAAGAGGAGCAATAACACAGAGCTGCTAAACCCAGTCCATCAGCACTGGACAAATCAGTCTGCTTGCACTAAATGTAAATTCAAACCGAGAATTAGAGAGAAATTGAGCGAAGGCTTTCCAGCCTCGGAAGCTCTCAGAGACAATAACACCCGAGAAAAAGGAGAGCTGCCTCTGCCGTCAGGAGCGGGCCTGGCACTCACAGCTGGGCCTCGCTATTCTCCTATTGAACATAAACAGTTTCACAGAGTAACAGCACCAGACAAGCCCACTCTGTGACCGTGAAGGATCTGGACAAAACAAGACCTCCTTATAATCATGTCTCAATGAAAATAAGAACAAGAACATTGTCAAACCGCAGAAACGACCAAACAATCCGCTATCTGGCTAATAGGAGGAACTGCTGATTCTCTGCCAATTACAACTACAGCCTTGCTTCCCTCTTCTTGCCTTCTAAATAAGATGTACTAAGATACCAATCAAAGGTCTACCCCACTTCCTGGCAGCACGTGAGGCAAGCCAAGCTCCATATCCTCGAACTCTCCCCCAATCACTGGATGCAAATCCAAACCCTGTAACAAGGCCTTTCGTCCCCTCGTACTGAGATGCCTCAGAGGTCACCACAGTGCATGTTCTCTTTCATTGCAACGTGTCAACAGCCCGTTTGTTCCTGGTGGTCTTTGATTGGAGGGCATTGACACAACATTACATTATATCTTATCCCTAGCTTTCTTCAGGGGTTTAAAGTGTCCCTGAGATTTTCAGGTAGAATATTATACACCCTGGGAATGGTGGGCTAGCCCATGTTCTCAAGCACAAGACCTGGGCTGTCCACTTTGTCAACCAGATGCTTCCCAGGAACCAGCTCAAATATCAGCGGCTTCTATGAAGATTCCTAGGATCACTCCTTTGAACTGATCCATCCTCTGAGACACTACTGCACATGCTACTGACCTCTTTGGGCAAATATTCAGTGTTGTAAATATTTTTTTCAGCAATCCCCATAGATTATAAACTCATTGAGGGCAAGGACTCTGTCTTATTCATCTTTGTGTTCTCAGTGTCTAACATAGTGGCATATAGAAAGTATTCAATGAAAGTTCATTCAATGAATGAATGAAATGTAGGACTTGCAAGGGACATAAACAGTCATGTAGCCGAGGGCTCTCAAACTCAACCGGCTACTGGGGCTCAGCACTAAGTCAGCATTGGACCGTACTCGCCCCGTCAGTCCCAGTGAGCCGTTGCCAGGAAGGAATGTGGGTTTACTGTTGCTAGGATCTTCTGAATTTTTAAGAAAAGACAGATATCTCAATTTTTAAATGTTTTTAAACACTATTTGGGCCTAATGCATCTGTGGACTAGATTTAGTTTCTGGGCTGCCAATTCGTGGCTTCTGATCTTGGCCAACCCCTGATTTTATATGTAAGGACACTGTGGTCCAGAAAGTTTAGGGACAAGCCTGAGGTCACCCAGTCATCAGTGGCAGAACAGACTCGAACCCAGGTTTTAAGAATTGCAATCCAAATTAGTACCTCTTGATCACGTTCTGTGAGTAGGGCACCCAGACCTTACACTCCTAGTCAAGCCAAGGTGCAGGGGTTCGGGATGAGAGAAAACATGAGTACAAGTCTTAGAGACGGCATCTAGACTTTGCTGATGGTTCCACAGGCCAGGTAATTTTTCTAAGCAAGTCCTAATACTTGCTTCCTTTTCCCAATGTTATGTCTGTGTTTCCTTCCCTCTAGCAAGTTTAATTATATATTTTTTATTTAAATTTTATTTCTATGAATGTAGTACACGTAACTGTATAAAATGTCAAATTGTACTGCAAGCCTTATAATGACAACCAGCCCCATACCGCACCTCCTTTGTCCTGCTCCCCCAAGGCAACTAATTTACAACTCTTTTAGCTGATGATACGCCTTGCTGAAAATCTTTTTAATTCATGATTCTCCAGTTTCAGCGGGGAAGCCTATGCCCTTCTGCTCTAAGAAATGTTCTTGCATCATCTATTTGATAATTTTCTTCTGTTCATTTTCTCTGCTATCTTCTTCTAGAATTCCTGTTACTTGGTTGTTCTAATTTTCTTTTCTTTCTTGTCTTCCACCTCTTTTTTCTCTACTTTCTCAGAGATTTCCTCAACTTTATCTTATAGCCTTTCTATTGTATTTTTACTTCTGCTCTTATAGTTTTGAATTCCCAGCATTTTTCTCATTCTCTAAATGTTCTCTCCTTAATGTCCTCAACATGGCTGCACGGCTTCAACAGCCTCACAGCTCCTAATAATTGTAGTTCGTTTGTTTGTTCTCTTAGGCTCTGGTCTGTTTTCTCTGAGTTTCTTTTTATTCAGTCTATTTGTTTTGTTCTCTGCTTGTTCCATGAGCAGCTTTCCTCCAATGTCTGGGGACTTTGGTTTTCTAATCATATTTAAAATTGAGGCACTAAAATAAATAAATACATGAGTAAAGAAATAAGCAAGCACTAGAATCCTGGTGATAAGTGCTCTATGCAAACGGGGCTTTTGGCTGGCGGGCTTTTCTGTACGACAATCAGGCGGGGACCCAGCTGTTGTTCTTAGGGATCTCCAGTGGTCAGTGTCTGCAGACAATTTTATGAGAGAAGAAACCTCCAGATGCGCTCCTGAAAGGTAAAAATGCTGGCTCCCAGCTTTCCGAGAGCCAAATAGAGGAAGAGGGGAAGTGTGTTGGAGAACTCACCGTTCAGTATGTAGACTTTCACCTCACTCCCCTGGTCGTATGTTCTGCCTCATCCCTCCCCCACTGGTGTCCCCACATCCTTTCTGGTTCCACATCTGCAAAGGGAACCTCTCTACTCTGCTTCTCAGGAGGTGGGGTTGGGAAGATTCTTTAATCTTTGAAAGACTCGCCCGTGCCTCCTGTTTGCAGTCCCTCCCGACTCTGCCACCTTTAGAGGTGACGCGCCCCTCCAGGCGTCTGTGGCGTGAGCTGCCTGGGTCCTTGCTGGTTTCCCCCTGCAGGCTCAAGTCTCAGTGTTTTGGGGTCTGCAAAAGTCAGTTACTCCTTGTCCTTCTGCGTTCTAGCTTCAAAAAAGTTGTTTGCCTTTGTCCACTGCTGTCACCTCCTCCCTGGCTCTCTACCTTTCTGGGAGAGCAGAGACCAGTGCATATGTTTGATCCACCACATGTAACTGGAAGTTTCCCTAAGAAATTTAGAGTTGAGTTTTCATGCCCATTAGCCTGAGATTCATCTTGGCTAGGCAGGAACTTGGACAGTGATCAATCTGGCCTGTTCCCTATTCTTTTTTTTTTTTCTACTGAGGAAGATTTGCCCTGAGCTAACATCTGTGCCAATCTTCCTCTATTTTTTAGTATGTGGGCTGCCAGCACAGCATGGCCACTAAAAGAATGGTGTAGGTCTGCACCTGGGAACCGAACCCAGGCCGCCAAAGCGGAGCACAGCCATCAGGGCTGGCCCCCATTCCCTATTCTTTTTTTTTTTTTTTTTGAGGAAAATTAGCCCTGAGCTAACATCTGCTGCCAATCCTCCTCTTTTTTGCTGAGGAAGACTGGCCCTGAGCTAACATCCGTGCCCATCTTCCTCTGCTTTATATGGGGGATGCCTGCCATAGCATGGCTTGCCAAGTGGTGCCATGTCTGCACCCAGGATCCGAACCGGCGAACCCTGGGCTGCCGAAGAGGAACGTGCAAACTTAATCACTGCACCACCAGGCCGGCCCCCTCCCTATTCTTAACAAGCAGTCTTACTGATATGTCTACAGGCACAAAAATGTCTTTTGGCTCCTCTTGTTTAACATTATTCGTATGGAGATCTGTCAGGTCTATCTGTGATGGGGCTACTCCAATCCTGAACAAGTCATGTTCTAATTATATTTCCCAATTTTATGAAAAAGGTTCACGTGTCAACAGTTTGAATATTTTAAACCTGGTCCCATACCTCCTTAGTTCTGTGCCTAGTCATAGCTGAGTTGCACCTTACTAATCTGTGCAATTATATTTACATGAGCATAATGCACCTTTGCATTGAACTGTAAGGGAGTCCTGTAGCATTCTTTATGAAGTCAGTGTCTATTATTGTCAATAATAATGGGCATACAGTATTTGCTACCAGATTTGGCCATGATAAAGAAGTTATGTTCCTGATAGTTATGGCAGTGAGGATGGTGGCAAGATGCTGCAGATGTGGGGACAGTGACAGTGATCAGGATGACAGTACTAGGACAGCAGCAATTTGAGAGGTTTTGTGAAAATTTAATTAAATTCCCTTTATTTACTTATTATTCTTTGGCTTCTTATTATGCAATCTACAACATCTGGGACAAGCCACCGCGAATGAGTTTGTGTCTGCCATTCTCAGCGCTCACTTGTGGCCCTAGCCGTACCTCTCGGGTTCCTGCGGAGCCAGACTTCAGGAAGAGCGCATCATGCACAGGGGGTGGCTAAGAAAGGCCACAGCTGCTCTTCATGGTGGTCCCTCCGCTCTACAGAAGGACCCAGCTTGATTCATGTGACAGAAAGTGGCAGTTATACAACTACAACCATGCCCACCTATCAATTAATTAACATCTGTATTCCAAGGCACGGCACTGGGGGTTCTGGGGGACACGAAAGGAAAGACAGTCCTTTATTCTCCAAGAACACACCAACGGTACTAAGCAGCAGAGAGAGAGCTTCCAATGGATGTGATGGATTTAAGAGAGGAAGGATTTAGAATAGGGAGCGATGGCTGGATTGGGAGGTTCTTATTGTACTTTCCTACATCTCAGTCATAGGATTTATTACATGGCACGGTTATTTGAAAATACGTGGGAAAAATGCATTAAAGTAAAAATTCTAAAAAAACATTCCGTGGATAAACCAAGTTAGGAGTTTTTGTTATCTCACCATTTTTCAGCAGCCTTTATAGTATGAGTACTTGTTCTGAGCACACATATGACTGAAAATTAGAGAGACGTGAAGGGGAGCCAGTAAATGAATGCTTTGATGGAACATGTTCAAGGTCAGGGACAGAGAGCCAGGTTCCCACGGTGGGGTTGCTGTACCTTGTTCGCCTCAGCCCCTCCTCCTCTGCCTGAGAGCAAGCCTACAAACCCCAGGGAACTTGACTCTCTCCAGGGAACTAAGGGGCTGCACTTGACCATGGGGTGGAGACGGGACATGGGATGGCAACCACTTCCTGCCATGTCTTCAACCACTGGAATCCTCTTCTTTATGGACTTAATCAGATCCAATACTTGGGAAACGATTATATTTCTAGCCCTAAATCTTACAAATTGGTCTGAACTGTGTAGAACGATGGCAAGGAATATTTCCTGGGCAAGGTAGGTAGTGGTGGTGGGGGTGGGGGGGTGGAATAGGAAGGAAACAGAAAAATAGTATTTTTTGATCTGAAGGAGCTTGAGCGATCTTTCTTTTCCAATCCCGATTTCCATAAACATTTTACTGTGGAGGTTTAGGTCGTGTGGACGACAACATGATTAACATTCTGGACCATAACTGTTCTGCAAAAGCTTTTGCAGCGAGGATATTATCACATTCATAATAAGCACAACCAAACACTTACAAAGACATATTCACATAAAGAAAGAGATATAATACGTAAAGAGTAACATTGAATTCTTAATACTTCCACAAAAAATCTCCTTTGATTAATTTTCTTTTTAAAAACGAACCCATAAAAACAGTGCAAAAATTAATACTTGTTTTGGACCTAAGCTTGAAGCAGATCCTGCATCTTCAATTTGATATTCTTTTGTGTCCCAGTGATCAGAGGCGGCCTCAAATTTTAGCACTTAAGCGGTGCTTCATGACCTCTTGAACAGGTTAAATAAATAATATCTATAATCCCCAAATTTAACATGATGCGTTGTTAAATGAAGAAGAGAATGAACCATTATCCTTTGCATTTGAAGATGACTCCACTCATGGTGATCACTGATCCTACGTGCAAGCTAAAAGGAGACGTGAACGACCGGCTGCTTTCCACACTATAATCAAAGGAGGTCTGGGCTAAGTTTCAACTCTGCCCCCAGGACCCTTCTTTACATCTTAGCTTAATAATAATATTTCAGCAATACTACCATTGCTACTGATGATAATAATTCTGATGATGATGACGTCATCAACAATAATACTATAGTAAGAGACTTAAGAACCAATATTCTTGTTGATCTTTTATCAAAACCCTGTGAGGTGGGCAAGGATATCATTGCCCCTATTTTCTCATCACTGGACACCAACGTCATCTGTTTCCAAGAATATATAAATTTAAATTAGAAAGGGCCTATTTAATTCTTCTTAAATATTAGTAAAATAATACCCTTGCATTGTTCAAATTTGATCCTAAGTAGCTAATCGGTTTCCATCCCCAAAGGCTACCTTTCTATCCATGGAAAACCAAACCAAAGACATGGCTCCTATTTTCCTATTCGCTTTTTCATACAGATTTTTAATGGCGATTTTATTCCAAACCCTGCACAAACATAAATACTGCATTAAAGGAAGATGAATTTATTTTGACCTTTACTGAAAATGCACTGTGAAACAAAGCACTTAAGCATTTATAGCCTGTTAGACACTCACATTACCCACTTCCATGTCGATAAGAAAGTCCTTCCCAGCAAAAGTAATGTTCGCAAATAGAGCCCTTTCACAGGGCACTTAACTGCGGAGCCGGATACCGTGTGCTTCCCTATGAGTCTGTTTTGGTCGGGTTTTATGCAGCCAAGATCTACAGAAATTAAGGGAGTGTCTAAAATGCTACATTCAAGAAATATAGAGGATGACATTTTTTGGATGGCTTTTGATGAAAATACAGGATATTTGCAACAAAACGCTTGGGCAAAACCATTATTTATTACAAAAGGAGATGGAGTGTTTGGGGGTTCTGTTTTGTTTCTCCTTTGAAACGATGTCATCCACTTCCTTTCCGCAAAGAAATTGGTGGCATTGTTTTAGTAATTTTTGGTTAAAAGTGAGTCTCAATTCTACCTATAATTACTAACATACCCTATCCCCTCAAAATAAAACACTCTCTCTTTGCATGAACAGAAATGAGTATTTTTGTGCATTTTCTTTTTCCATGATCTTTCTCCTTTAGTCATAAGCCTCTGACTGCAGAGCCATTTCCTCCAACCAGCTTCTTGTGTCAGAGAGTTGAGATGTTAAACCACAGCAACCATGAAACTTTAAAATCCCTGATGCATGATGAATGGGTGCTGGGCAAAGCAGCTTAAAATCTATGCTTTTGCTTCTCTTTAAACACTTTAAATTGACAGCGCCATAGATCAAACATTTTTACTGAGAGGAGAAGGTTTGGCAATTTAACTTAAACAAGTGCACATTTACCATCATCTCAAGACCTCACCCCTCCACAATTACCCCTTCCACCTAGCGGATTGGGTACATTTCTCATTGAGAGCAAGTGTGCGTGTGTGCGCGCGCGCGCAGTTATACTACAGGGCAGCCGCTTGTCACCAGACTGGTCTAACACCCCGCGCAACTTGCCCCACCGACCCCCACCCGCCCTCCCCGAAGCCCACCTCCCCACCGGGTAGCGGGGGCCATCACCAGCGGCCGGGGCCCGCTGCAGAGCGTGCGCTGTGGGAGCGCCTCCGCCCACCGCTCCCTCAGCCCGCCCCGCACCCCTCTCTCTTCCTCCTTCTCCTCTCCCTCCCCGCCCCCTCCTGGAGCAGCGAAGTTGGCGCGCTGCCCATTCAGGCGTTCAGCGTCAGCTCCTCAGGGATCAGCAGGCAAAGTCACAGTCTGCACAAACAGAGCTTTCAAATTCATAAAATTCATAGGATTTTTCACAAATGAATGAACACAATTTTCTACCAATTTCCTCATTATGCAAATATGCAAAATATCAAATTTAGGCCAATTAGGGTCCTCCACAGTCCCAAATTCACCCGTTTAAGCCATAATTGCAGAAACTATCAAATAATTACGGTCGCTAATTGGAAATATTTGTGACAGATACAACAAATTCTTGCACAAATTACATTTCATTCGAGGAACCACTGCGCGCCACTGAAATTTTATCGAAGTCTAATTTAACTTACATAATGAGTTGAATTGAGTACTTGTTATCAAATTTGAACAATTCATAGCCCCGTAATGTGGAATGATCAAATAAATTAAAAGGGAATTTATTCAATATTTTGTTGTGATCCTTTTCTCGGAACCATTGCTATTTTGTAGGGAATTTCCTCCTCCCGCGGCCCGGGGCGGGTGTCTGGTGTCAAGCAAGACCCGGCTGTGCCCGCCGCGCGGTGGCGGCGACAACCCGGAGCCCGAGCCCGAGCTGGAGTCCCAGGCGCTCAGCCCGGCGAGCACGGAGCCGTGGGACGCCCGCCCGGTGCCTCGGCTTTGTTTTATTTGATGGGGCGGCGGGGTCAGCGAACACTTCCGGGTGAAGCGAGGGGAGTCCTAGAAATGCTCTGATTTCTGGAACGCGCACACTTGCACACACGCCCACACCCTCGTGCCACACCCGCGCCTTACACACATGCACACACAGTACACACATGCACACGCCACGTACAGGCGCACACACTCTCTTACACACCCACCACAGGAACACACTCTTACACGCGCGCGCACACACGGGGCCGCCCGCGCCGCGTGCACAGCCGGGTGGGGGAGAGCAGAAGAGTGCCCCCTCGGAGTTCCCGTCTTCCGGGCCCGCGCGCCAAGGGTTCACTACTGGGTGGGGGTCCCGTGAGAGTGGTGTGTGCACAGAGTCTCCTGAGCAGTCACACGCACACGCACACACACACACACACTCCGGACTGGGGAAGGCGCGCCCGCGCGCCCTGGCCTTTGTGTGCGTCCTCGGGAGGGGTAAATCCCGGGCTAATTTAATGTCAGTCTAACCCGGAGTCTCCCCGACACACGAACCCACGCAGCCCCTCTGCGCGCGTGCCCCGCGTGGGCACAAACACGCGTCGCCGGGATCACCCTCTCCCGAAGGTCAGCCTCGCGGACAGGGCATTCGTTTTCCCTTTGCACAGTCCCGCGCACGCGTTCGCTAGCACATTTTTTTCCAACTGCCTTGTGGCCTCGTTGGCGGATTATAAATGTCTCCTTCTCCCTGTGATTTGTTTAATCCGAGGAAATGGTGCTGGTCCTATGTAAACAAGCCAAGTGCGGAATGAAGGCAGTCACCCATGCGTGGCCAGCCTGCCTATTTGTCAGAAAACCTTCATAAATACTGAGCCGGGGCTGGGCAAGGATGTGATGTCTCCATTTTTGCCAGGAAAGGGCACGAGGAAGACAAAGCGAGGCACCGCAGCGTGTAACCTTTAAGGGACAGATAGTCTGGGAGCCCGGAGGCCGGCGAAGCTCCCGGGCTAATTCAGCGCGGGCAGATGAGTGATGCGGGGCGGCCGCGGGCCTGGCGTGTGCCGGCGGGAGGAGACAGGCCCGGCGTTGTCACAGCCCAAGCACACAGACATGCGCCACCTTTCCCCGGGCTGGGCCCTCCAGGCCGAGGCCTTACTGCTGGACTGGAGGTGCCCCTTGAGGAGCGAATCCCAGACACCGGCGTATCTCCAGGCGCAACCACCCCTCCTTGTAAACTTTTCTGAATATTTCATTTCCAACTTCACCTGCTTTCATACAAAATTCTCGGTGTCCAGGGCAGGTGGCAACGGGGCAGATCTGTGGACCCATGTCGGTTTGTCAAAGCGCCCAGCAGTGACCCATCCAAACTGTGCCCACCCTGGACGTGTGGCCCCACTCCCAAACCCGTCCTTTTTTTTTTTTTTAAGAATAATGCATATGTGGCTAATTACATACTCCTAACAAAAGCAGTAATTACTGCCTGTAATTATCATGGTCCTTATTTAGAAAAAATGTGAGAAAATGTCGAGTATTAAAACATGAAAGCAGCTATTAATCAAACCTTTACACCTTCTTTAACTCAGGCGTAATGGTGGGTATTATCATAAATCTGCTCTGATAGTAACACAAGAATAATGAGTTCAGTAATGATAGCGATGATGATCATAATGATTTTAACCAACAAAGAATGGTGTAGATTTATTGCTAATAATGTGGTACAGGAACCTCTTTCATTAAAATTACCTGTGTGTATTCTCCTCGCTGGGGTAACCTGCGTGTGTGTGTGTGTGTGTGTGTGTGTATGTGTGTGTTGCCACTTTCCCTTGTGACTAAAGATCAAAGCTGATTGCTTACTGGGCATGACCTCACTCTGGAAAGCCTTTATCTGAGTCGCTATCCGGACTCAGGGTCCTCCTTTCTCCCTCAGAAGAATCTAGAACATCCAGAGATCTGTTAACTAGGTGGTACCCACTCCAAAGAGAGGACAGGGATGGTTCCAGGTGGAGGTGGAAGGGCAAGGACCCAGAAGAAAGCAGACTGTCTGGGGCAGGCCTCTCCCTTCTCCATCCTGCCTAACCCCTCACCCAAGCCATCTCCAGAGAAAGTCACTGTTGGGGAAAGGAGGATGGCCTTGGGAGGGCAGACCTTCCAGGTGACAGTCTCAGCAGAGGGGCCTGGTTGGTTTGGGGCTTTGATTGACACAATGGAAAGGGCAGGGAGATGAGTATTCCATCCTTGAGACTCAGGCAGCTGGGAAACTTGCCTTTCCTTCCAAAGGGAAGCAAAGCCCTGGGCGCAGACTGGACTGCGGGGCGTGGAGATTGCAAAGGAAAGGAGGCCTTAGAGACCTCGGCCCCACAGAAGGGCAAATGCCTTAGGGACCAGCCAGGTGGGAAACACAATAAACAGAAAGAATGACCAAGTCACCTGACTGTGTCCTTGTTTCTTATTGAAATCAACTTGACATTTGTCCTTTGTAAACGTTCTAAAAATTCTCAGTGGAGAGCCATGTTTTAATGTAAACTATTAAATGTGTGGTCGGAAAAAAGACCTCTCTTTTTGGGCATATTGCTCCACTTTAGTGAAGAGAAAACCTCAGGAGTTCAAACTCTGAAACCCAGTTTTGCACCCCAATTTTCAGCCCTAAGCTAATTCTCCAAAGCAAATCATAAACCTTATGAAGGTTTATAAAAAGGAGGCTCTGAAAGCTTGAACTCCCAGAGATCAGTCAGAAGACGGAGCCACCCTTCCTGAAGTCCCCAGGCCGGAAAAAAGAAAATGCAGCTATGATCAAAACCTGTAGACAGACGTAGTAGTTTTCATCTCCTAGTCTGATTCTATTTTCCTAATGCCAACCTGTCCAATTAACTAAAATCCTGGCAGTTCTGGAGTATGGAATGCAGTGGTGACATAATTAGAACTTATACATAATAAATAATACATCTGCAGTATTTTAACCTCCACTACCAGCTATGAGATCAGTGTGTGGGCCAATTAACTGCAGAAGTTTTTTTTTTTTTCAAACTAAGGCACTATAAACACACTGGTTTTAAATGTCCTAATTAGTAACTTGCTCATTAATTAACTTTCTGATTAATTGTGTAGCAATCTAATTTGTAGATGAGCCACTTAAAGAGTGATACCTTATAATTCTTTCTTCTGTCTTTAAAATTTCCCCGTAAAATGTGATTTTGTATCCAGCTGGCCTCTTGGTTGTGGAAATTTTCTGCATAGAAGGTGCTGTGCGTTTGCACTAAAACTAATTTCGCTCAGTCCGTCCCTGTCTGGACTGGACAGGTTGGCGGAAGGCAGAGGGCTAGTGGGGTGGGCTGGGGCAGAGCACTGCAAATAATAGGAGGAAGGGGAAAAGGCCAAAACTACCCTACACATTTGAGCCTGAAAATATTTCCTCCTTTCTTATAAAGAAGAAAGCAAGCATTTATGCATGAGTTTCATCACAACCAACTCTCAAATCCAAAAACCATTTTAGGGGAAAAGAAATAATTTTTGAAGAACCCCTATTGTGGCCTCCACACCCCTATCAGGGACTAGCTCGGGGGATAATTGAACGCCGTGGACAAAGGGCTAATGGCCGATTTCAATAAAGGCCGCCTTGCACTGGAACATCCCGGGGCTGTTCTATTAGCATCAGAAAGGGCTCGGGGTCCTGCTTCCACCAGAGCTATTGTTGCCTGGGTGTCGCCAGTCCCATCCTGCAGAAACCCTTTAGCCCTGATGGCAGATGATTCTCTAAGTGAATAGAGATGAAGGCAGGGATATTAAGTGACTCTATAAAACATCCCGGACACAATTGTGTGATTGATGGAGGACAAAGTGGGAACAGCAGGACACAGGATCCTGGGAGAAGCAGCCTTGTCAATGCGAGAAACCCATCTCTGGAAACAGCTTCTCCTGGAGGAGTTTGCAGTCTATTTGTATGAGTAATCAGCTGGGCCCCCTCTCTGTCAGCCCTGTTTACTCACTGATTTTCTCAACAAGACAACCATTGACACTGGATGGATGGGGCTAATCTGGCGCAGAACTGGCGGCTTCGCAGAGGCTACAGGTCGAAAATAGAGCGCGGTGCCAGCTTCACCTCGCCTAATCTAGCGGCTAATATTTATTAGAGCCAATTTATACCGCTGCTCTCTCAAAGAGCAAGGAAGGCCCGGGTGCAATTAATAACATGGGCAATAACCACAGACAAACAAATAAATAAGGGTTCGTGAACTGTTTGGTTGGTTCTAAGGGAGGGTGGGAGGGGAAAGTGTTGGGTTTGCCACCTGGAGCTGGAAGGAGAGGAAGTAAAGGTGGCCCGAAGCCCCTAAAGAGGGGCTTACTTCTTGGCCCCCTCATCCTACCTCAGAGCAACGACCCCGCTGCAAAATGGCTCTGGAACCTGCACAAATGCGTGTAACTCCACTTGCATCGAGCAGAATCTGTCCAAAGACACCTGCCCTCGCAGGAAGAGGTGCGTGCGCACACTGCTGTTGTAAATATCCAGTTTATGCGCATCCCCACCCCGGGAGGAGGGAAACATCGCAAGCCTGGCAGTGCACTCAGCAGCCAAGCTCTGCAGCCACCGAGAAGAGTGACTGGTGGCTGTCTGGGAGCTAGATACTGGGGAGGTTGGGGAGAGGAGAGAATGCAGATGGGGTGTTAGGCAGAGGCACTACAGGGTGTTAGAGGCTTCAGACCCCTCCCTCTGAAACTGATGTCCTAGTACCTGAGGCCTGTTGGTAGAGATGCTACCAGTTGCTGAGTTTGCTGTTTGGATATTTAACATGATTTTATCGGGCCAAACTGGAGAAGAACAGAAAGACAAAGTATGTGTGCGCTCCAGGGCGCGACGTGGGTCTGGAGCCCTGGTGGGTATCAAGTCGCCGATAGGCACACGTTGCAAAGGGCTGGTAGGCAGCGGCATTGTTCTTGACCGGACGCCGTTGCAGCGGGGGCTGCTGCATAAGCGCTGACCTCGCGGCCGCCGAGGCCTGCAGACCGCAGGCTGCGAGGAAGGGAGCCCTTTGCCCTCGCGCCCTGGTCTCCCCACTCGCCCTCCCCGACCCCCTCCGGGCCAGCGGGCGCCCGCGCCTTGCTAATTGCTCGGCTCCCTTCATGCACACACTTCCACTAATTTTACATTTCTCATTCTGCGGGTAGCTGGAAAGCGGCTCAGGGAATACGGTTCCTTCTCTTAGCTACTGCATGAATACAGTGAGTGGTGGCTGTCCAGGCCTCCCTGGCCGGGGGTTTGGTAAATTAGCAGCTTGGCTGTATAATCAGGCATTCGCCATTGAGGCCACAGTGCTGTATCCGCTAACCAGGTGAGATTTCATCATCTAATGGGTTGGGAGGTGTGACCGAGCTGCTAAGTTAGCAATTAAACTTCACAAATATCATTCGATTGCATTTTTTTTTACAAGCCAGAGTCAGGTTACCCCAGGCATTATAGAATAAAAAAAAACCTCTTTCCAAAATGTACACACTAAAGGAAAACCTTTCTTTTGTGAAGCATGTGAAATAACATGGTTTGGTATCTGAACACAGCATTTTAATTCTGTTGTCCTATAAAATACAGTCCTTGTAGTTATGGTTCTAGGTGTGGAGTAGAGAAGGAAGTGTTTCTGACTCGCCCGTTCCTCCAAAGGCAAGGAAGGACTGTGTGCAAAATATATCATAATAGATAATATCTAATCTAGGACAGGAAAATCTGGGAAATAATAGAGATTTGTCCCTTTGGGCCTATTGTTTAGATTTATTATTGTATTAAGAGTTGGAATCAAAGAGAAAAGGGCAAATACTCAGGTAAAATGTTATTTCAAGCACGTAAAGCAGCGGCAAGACCGGCCCCTGGGCCCTGGGGCCTGCAGCCCTGCACCTCCACCCAGATCTGTGCGGGGCAGCCATGTTACGTGGGGCTGGTTACCGAAATTCCGGTGTGTTAAGAGATCCCAGCTAGAATTTTCTTCCGGAAAACCAGTAGGCCCTTCCTTGACGGTGAGAGTTCCCTGTGTCTGTAGGTATGTGGGATAAATATGTGGGATCCACCATAGAGAGAAAGACGGAGCAAGACCTAGTAGATTTTTCTGAGTGTTAAATGCCTAAATGGAAACATAACAGAAAACATTATTAGCTTTATCTGTCACACCAGGGACGCAGGTTAAAGTATCTTTAATTTGATGTCAATAAAGCACTGAGGGCACTTGATGATTTATTGATAAAATAGAAATCAGGCGCGCGACAACAGCTCCTTATTTAATCCCCATTCACACGATTAAAAGCCAAGTGAACTTTTTTCTTCTTTTACAATTTGCTCAGTAAGCTTTATGTTATATAAAGCATAAAAAGAGAACCATTCTTCCGAACTATAAATCTCTCCTTTGCTAATATGAATGACTACGGGGCACGTGAACCTCCATTGAACTGTAAACACTGTTTTAATGGACAGTAATGGCCCTATGATTTTTAGCTATTGTTCCAAAATGACTACCATGTTTATTGCCGTCATTAAAAATGAATTAAAGAGTTATGAAACTCCTCAATAATGAGAACTCGGGCCGTTTATAAGCGGAGGTTCTCTTCTCCCCAGCGCACTCGAAGGTTCTGCTGCTGTGGGTGGCCTCGCTGCGGGGCACCCACCCCGGGCGACGGTTTTGGGGGTGGGGGAGGGAGCAGAACCTCTCTCTGGGGAGACAGGTGAGGGCCTAGAGGACAGGCAGAAGGGGAGGAAGGAGGCGGCCCCGGGGGAGGGGAGCGCAGCCCGGAATGCCCCGGCAGCTCGGATGCTCCCCGCGAGGAGGCGCGCGGGTGGGTGGAGGCGGGAGTCGGGGTCGCGGGGAGAGCAGGCGTGCCTCCTCGGCCGCGTGGGGGCTGCGGCCGGGAGCTAGTACGACTGCGGGGAGGCATCAGGGAGAAAGAATGGGGAAAAGAGCCTGGGGTGGGGGCAGCGAGAGGCGTCCACGCGGCGGTAGCTGAGGCCCGGAAAGCGCCCGGGATAGGGCCGAGGCCGGGCGCGACAGGGCAGGGGCGGCCGGGCCAGGCTCGTATCCTCCCTCGCCCCGCAGTAGTGAGGGGGGCTCCCGCGCCCCCTCCGTCCAGCCCCCGCGCCGCTGGGGGCCTCGCAGGAAAATGGCTCAGCAAAGTTGCGCCCAGCCGGTGCACTGTTCTCCGAGGGGTCCCTGGCTGGAGCCTGCACGTTTCTCTTTGCATTAGCAAAGCCCAAAGTCATCCAGTTTGCGCTAATCACCACAATTAGTCCTGAATTATCACCGGACTCTGACAGACGTTCCTTGTAACTCTCTTTTATTTCCAACAGCCCTAATCAGCCGCTCTCATTACAAACGCTGATTAAACTGCAAATTATCCAGCAGCGGCCCTGTTCCCGTCTACCAGCAGCTCGTTCAATATCAATTAAGGCCGAGCGGCAAAGCCTGCAGCCTCCGAGAGCTTCCAACTGCCTGATAGTGGCACTTATTAGTTTGGAAAACTAGGAAAATACTAATAATCAACAACCAAGGGGAAAGAGGAGGCAACCAGACAAAAGGAAGGCAGGAACGCAGCCGGAGAAAGGAGCGAGTGCGCCGCCTGCCCGCGCCCCCGCCTCCGCCCCCGCTCCTCTGGGCCCAGGTGCGATCCCAGCCCTGAACCCGGGGGTGGGGGGACAGGGAAGGGTCCAGTTCCCCGGGAGGGCCCCAGCTCCCAGAAGCAGCGAGGTCGTGCGCGACGGCCAAATGTATTTGCTAAGGTGTATTGCCTTAGGCTCGCTGAAGACATTTTTGCAAAGAATGCATCGTATTCGTGTACATTTAAAAGCAAACTAACTTCCAGAACTGCCTTTATCGAGTCGTCCTAAAATCCGTTTCCAATAAGCCGTTTCGTTTGATGCTTAAAAAACATTGACCTCGTCCCGTAAATAAAATGGGAGCTGATGACAGTTGATTTTATTTACCTATTCTGTCAAATTAGATTTCCACGGCAGAGCGCTGCTCACACAGGCTGCAAAAATGCAGTCCTGCCGCCCCACCAGCACCCCGACGCGGGGCTGAGGTGTGAAGACAAAAGCTGCTTCTCTCTCCTCCTCCTCCCTCGCCGTCCGCCTATCTTTCCTCGGGAGGGGGGCTGCAGGCGGGAGAAACTAGCCCTCCCCCTCTAAGCATACTTGCATTTGCCAGGGGATGCGGTTGGGATGGAGAAAGCAGCTGGAGAAAGGTCCTGGTGGGTTTTAAGGTGGCTGGGACCCTTCAGTCGCAGCCACTAACACTTCTGGCCACCCTCTGTCCCCCACGGGGATACAAGGAACAGCAAGCTCCCTGCCGGCTGTTCGGTCCCATTTGATGGAATTGTCCCTCACCTCCAAAAATTAGAAAATGAGGAGGACCATAGCTCACTAAAGCTGGAGAAAGGAGTTAACAGACTGTTGTTTCTATCTAAGCTTAGGCAAGGCGTGTGTTTGGGGATTTATACATCATTGATAATGTATGTGTATTTGTTTTAGCAAAGACTCTGTTCACGGATGGGACTGAATCCCTTGGAGAACTCAGGTAAGGAGTGATTTATCGGAGACTGCTTAATATGGCTAAGCCCAAGACATACTCTTTTCAAAAGAAGTCTGAAGTTTAAGTTTTCACCCCTTTCCTAAACTTGGAGCAGGCTAGTTGTAATTACATCTTTTTAGACTTTAAAGACAGAAAAAGGTTTCCTGCTCCTGAAGAGCTGGTTTGCTTCCTTCTCTCTGGAGTGGAGACACTGCATGACTGGTTTGTTTTCCCTTTTGCTCTGACTGCCAGGAAGCTCAGAGCTAAATCCCATGTTTAACGTGATACTTATCTTTGTGATAGAATTACTCCCTCTCATTCCTTAATTCTGTATTCCTCCTGCTTCCTATTGAGACTAAGATGGATGTAAACGAATGTCTTCTGAGTATTTATTACTCTGTATACCACCAGCCCTACTGGAGAAGTATCGCATTTTTGTAATTGAAAATACTTTGGGCTTCTAGGAAAAAGACCTTTGATAAAAGATATCCCATTTGCGTCATTCTATTTCTGGCAATTACTTGCTTTCCAAATTATGGGAGAAATTCCTTTGGTTTAAAGAATGTTTCTTCTCTTTCTCATCGTTGTTGGTGGTGCCATCTCTTTTCCTCTACATGTTCACAACCACCACCCTAGGATAAGACTTCATCATCTTCTGCCCAAATTTCTGAAGCAGGATCCTAAGCAAGTCCCCCAAACAGTGATGCATCAGTTGACCCCAAACAGCCCCAGTGCAGCCTTCTGAAACCACTCTGGTCTCCTACTATGGCTCAAATAGCATTTTCTTCTCTGAATCATTTCACATACATTGTTTGCATCTCTTGAAACTTTAGAATTTCTCTTCTGATGCTAATTTTCACTTGTTAAATGCTTTTAAATGATCTCAAGCTTTTCCTATTTAAAAATATATTATTAAGGACTAGTTATATGCCAGGCTCTTGCTAAATTCTTTCCATGTGTTATCTCATTTGATCTCTAACCCACGGATGGTGTAGAGTTTATAAAGCAACAGCTCAAAGAGCCCTAGCTAGTGGCCGTGTGAACCACAGACCAAGCATGGATTCCACTTTTCCTGAGTATTTGGCCTCCCCAATTTTTGAGGAAGAAACCATGCTTTCTGTTTTGTTTTCTCTTCTATTTCACATAGTAAAGATTCAGGAAAAACATATGTGGAGTGCCTGATTTTTCAAATCTATAGGACTCCCTTGCCCCAACTATATACACTTGCACCTGTAAATAGCATGGCTTTGATAAAAGGAGTTCCTGCTCCAGAGTCCTGGGGACTGTAGTCCCTGGATTATCCATCTTCTCACTGAAGAGAGGTTACACTCCTTTCTTTCATCTGCTAGTAAATCCACCCTGATCCGATTGCCACTAGCAGCTGTGGACACATGCCTAAGGAGGAAACGTGATCCTGGGGAGTCCCCTTCTGTGGGACAATACTCCAGTCACCATGTGACAAGGCATCTCTCTAGCCAGTGTGGGTAAAAGCATTTGAAGCACACTCCCACAGCATTTTGGAAATTGGCATTCCAAATAATAATAAACTTTCCTGTAAGAACTGCTCAAAAGGGAAGACTAGGGAAGCCAGCCAATGACAGGTTTTAAATAAAGGCGTGTATGCATGAGTTTGTAAATTTTCTGTAAAAGCTGAAAATATTTCCTTAGTCAACTTAGCAATACTGGTAGGAGGAGAGTTTTTCCCAAATGTCCTGAAACACAGATTAAAGTCCTAATCTTGATGAGCAAGGCCTTATTTTGGATATTTTTTAATCTAATTTTATGTCCTGTCATGAAAACCTTGAAAAATTACTTGCTGTCATGACATTTAAAAAAATTGCCTTTTATCCCTGAAACTGAAGAATAAAGATGCTTTTAGTAATAAAATATAGTGCAGGATAGGACCCATGTTTAAAAATACTGCTGACAAAGACACATTTGGAAAAAAACTAATGCTACTGCCACTGGTGGGTTGAGCCTCCTTGTCTGAACCTTTGGTGTAGATGTGGAAGAGGCCATTTCTGCTTCCATGGAACAGTTAGAGGTTATTGTAACCATCTTAGCAATAGGCGGGAGCTCAGCTGGAACTGATATGTGTGATCACTGATTGATTACCTGTCTGCTTGATAGTGTGTAGTTGAGTGAACTCGTTTCCTTTACAGGACAGAAAGATTCACAAAGTAGAAAGTGCAGGTCCTTAAATTACATGAAAATTAATGTTAAGGATATAGTGATGAATCTCTATGCATATATTATGTGCATATTATAGGTATACTCTGATTTAAGAAAATCAAACTATGGCAGTCCATATTTGCAATGTAGACAAAAGGATATCATTATGAGCATTACAAAAAAGAATAATTTCTTTCTTACCAGAGAATTAGCCTCAAGCTTCCTCATCTTCCTATTTCACTTGACACATGCTTTGATCTATAACCATCCTCTTTAAACACAGCTCTCTGGGGACTGATCAGTTGCACAAAACAAGGTGCACCTATATTGCCTGTTTTCTTGGAATTCTGTTGCTTGAATAAGAATTCAAGAATAAGAATGCCTTATTCATCTTCCCATCCCAAGAGCTGTAACGAGTACCTGTAAATAATAACTGTTGCATAGGTATCTGCTGAAATTAAAAGTGGAAAATCAGTGTTACTGTGAAGACAGCTCTGGGTCCCACAGGTCTGTCTTCGCAGGGTCCACACACGAAGGACTGATCTGCTGGTCGGAGGCAGTTGCATTTTTGCAGGATTTGTTTCTATTTGCTATTATGTCTCTTGAGAGCTGGATAAGGCCGAGCCTCAGATACCACATGCTGGGTGGCCATGACCGCTTCTCTTTGCTGTCTGCGGTCAGTTGGAGGCTCTGCTTGGGTTAATCTTCCTAGTGTTTTCTGGTCAATGTATTGGTCTTCTTCCCACCTCAGTTCAGTGAACAGAACTCAGCTCTCATACCTGTCCTCATAAATCTCTGCCGTGGGGGAGGGATGCAGCCTGTACCGCGGTGTCCCAGAACTCACTGCTGTCAGTCTGTCCCCCCACAGAAAGTCACTCAACCAGCCAGGCTCCCTGTCTGTGACTTCGTGTGACTCTAGGTGCCCCAATCTTAAGATAATAACATGCAGTTACTACCATAAGCTAGTATTCCCAAGAGTGGTGGGTGGGACCTAACCTTTATGAGTCATGGATTCCTTTGAGAATCTGAGGGAAGTTATACACCTGCTCCTCAGAAAAATACACATATTCACATTTGTGGAAAACCTTGCATACAATTTTGGAAGGTTCACAGATCTCCCCAAGGGACCTGTGAACCCCAGGTTAAAAATCTCTTCCTCAGAGATAGGCCTCTTTCATTCTTGTCTGCTCTGAGTCATGTGATCAGAGTTCTTGTTCACCCATCACCAATAACAGAAAAAGTAACTGAGGGAAGATGAAGTCACCTTTTCTCAAATCCCTACAGAAAGCCACGAATGTCTGTGAAATCAGTCTCTCTTTCTCATAATCACCAGTGCACACATTTGCACACTGTTCTGCCTTCTGGTTGCTTTGGTTTGGCTATCTTCAGACAAACATAACCACATCCATACAAGTGCACGTGGACAGCACATACGCTAAACTTCTACCAACATTTTCAACGTTAGAACAAAAGGAAATCTTAGGTTTCACCCTCTTTTTCTTTTATTTCTCCTTTTTCATGTCTGGCAAATTGGTCATAAATACTGAAATGACCAAAAAGAGAAGATGCAGAGCCCCATAAAACTAACTAACCTAATCGATCAAGTCAAGCTATTTCAGATGGAGACCCCAAATCATGCAAATCTAGGATCTCTAAAGGAAAAATTTTCATTTCCTTTGTGAGAACTAAGCAAAACTCTAAATAGTCCTTCCTTAAAAATGCCAGAACAGGGGCCAGCCCCGTGGCCAAGTGGTTAAGTTCCTGCACTCTGCTTCGGCAGCCCAGGGTTTCGCCGGTTCGGATCCTGGGCGCGGAGGTGGCACTGCTCATCAGGCCATGCTGTGGTGGCGTCCCACATGCCACAGCTGGAAGGACCCACAACTAAAAATATATACAACTATGTACTGGGGGGCTTTGGGGAGAAAAAGGAAAAAATATAATAAAATCTTTAAAAAAAATGCCAGAGCAGATGTATATTCAGATAGTCTGTCATGTATGTAACCAAAGTGGACTTTTAATTATGAGACATTAACTATGAATTAATATCTCATTGTAACCACAGAGTAGAGAACATATAAGCTGTCATCAGAACTGAGCAGGTTTGTACTCTGTGGGATCAGTTTTGATTTTTGCTGCTCACTTCTTTGGGGTTCAGTCTCACCTCCATCCCAAATGCCTTTTCTACAGTCCTCAGAGCAGAGGAAATTTGTTCCACCTCGTGAGCAGTGCCGACTTGAGTAGCAGTTGCTCTAAACAAGGCATGGGAGCATCTAATCAGACTGCTTGAGGGTGATACTGCCAACCTCAACCCTAGCCTAGACAGGCCCTTCAGTGGTATCCTGAAAATGGCAGTAAAGTGATAACCTGTGTTCTGCATTCACCCCTCCTAACCCAAATTTCAAGCCAGACTATTTGGCTCAGTGGCTTTGATCAAGTTCCTGACTTTGCTGGGTCTTGGGTGACCTATGAACAAAATAGCACTTTATTCACAAGGGCTCTGAGAATCTTGGTTAAGCAGTTTAAGAATTAAAAGTATAATAAGACACTACACTAACAATATATCCTAGAGGAATATTGGAAAACTCAGGGCAGAGAGCCCCCACGGAGAATAGGAGGCAGAACAAGGGACAAAGAAAAAATTCAGGATGGCAGCTACCAACATTGAACATCTTTTTCTCATAGAATCTATTTTCCTTATAAATATTGTCATGAAAAATATATTCTTGAATATACTCTGTTTGAAAAATTCCTACAAATGTATCCTTATTAACAATAAAGAGATGAATAATATATTCATAGAAGTTCTTCATTCCTAATAAGTATGTTTTTAAATAAGTTCTCCTTATACCCCTCAGTGTCTCCCTCAGTTTTCTCTCCATCTCCAACTCCAGCAGCAGCCTGTGAACAGAGACGATTTAAATCTCTCAGACGTCATTATGAAGACAGAACTAAGTCAATCTAAAATAGTTGAAAGAAACAAGTAAACTTGCTTCCTGATGCTTATATTTGGTAGAAGAGGATGAACAATGAAAAAGTAGGCCAATAAAAGAGAGAATTTCAGACATTGAGAGCTAAAAAGAAAATTAAATGAAGTGATTTATCAGAGAGAGATGGTGGGGGGGCTACTTTAGACGCTTGTCACAAAGGGATCTTTGACTATGTGACATTTAAGCCATGCTCTACCTGACAAGGGGTCAGCCTGGTGAAACCTGGGGAGAAGAGCACTCAGCCAGCAGGAATCGTTAGCGCAAAGGCCTTCTGAGAGGACTGTTCTTGGGATGTTCTCATAACAGAAAGAAAATTGTGACGGAGTTGATGAGAAGGCAGGAAGTGACAGGAATTGAGGTCAGAGAGGTAAGTGGAGGCCAGATCATGTAGGGCCTTGTAGACCGTGGTAGAGGGTCTGGATGTTATTCTAGATGCAGTAGAAAGCTGTTGGAGGGTTTTAACATGGGACTGGTGTGATGGAATTTGTTTGTTGTTGTTGTTGTTTTCTGAAGAAGATTCACCCTGAGCTAATATCTGTTGCCAATCTTCCTCTTTTTTTGTATGTGAGCCGCCATGACAGCATGGCCACTGACAAACGAGGGGTGTAGGTCCACGTCCAGGAACCAAACCTGGGCCACTGAAGCAGAGCCCACTGAACTCAACTACTAGGCCACTGGGGCTGGCCCTGATGGAATTTGTTTTCAGAGGATCTCTTTGGCTGCAGAGGGGTGGGGGGTGAATTACAGAGGGCCCAGAGTGAAAGCAGAGAGACCAGTTACTGCAGATGCGACTGCAGAAACTCTGGAGAGATGACGGTGGCTTGACGTAGACGTGCTTGTGAGGGTAGGCACGTGGGTGGGTTTGGGATATATTTTGGAGGGACAGGACTGCTAATGGATTAGATGTGTGAGATGAGGAAAAAGAGGAAACATGTTGACTTCCAGGTCTTGATCTTAAGCCCTTAGGTAGATGGGATGTCAGTTTCCTAAAATGAGGAAGGGCAGGTTTTGTTGGGGTGGAGGGAGTAAGCATTCTCTTGGAGATACTCTTGAATATTCAAGTACTTTCTTCTAACCACCACCCCCCGCCCAGGGTGATCACCTACTTTCCTGCCACCTCAAACAGTATCTGACTTCAAGTTTCTAGTTCCTTTGCTCTGCCCTCTTTGCATGTCTGACACTCTGTTCCCTCATCCCTCTGAGATGTCTCCTGCTGCCAGACCACCACACTTTGTTGCCATGACTGTTGGGCATCTTCTCATGCCCCAACCCTGCACGTGTGGTTAGTGTATCCCCGAAACCAGCCCAATCTCAACAGAGGAGTCTGAGTGCGGGTGCCAGGCCCCTGCCCTTCCCCTTCCTGTCCTGGGCAAATTGCTTCACCTCTCCAGGTGTTGGCCTCCTTATTTGTAAAATGAATTGGATCCATTCTCAAAGTGGGGTCCTTGGACCAGCAGCATCAACATCACCTGGAGGGAGCCAGCCCAGTGGCATGGCAGTTAAGTTCGCATGTTCCGCTTCTCGGTGGCCCGGGGTTCAACAGTTCGGATCCCGGGTGCGGACATGGCACCGCTTATCAAGCCATGCTGTGGTAGGCACCCCACGTATAAAGTAGAGGAAGATGGGCATGGATGTTAACTCAGGGCCAGTATTCCTCATCAAAAAGAGGAGGATTGGCAGTAGTTAGCTCAGAGCTAATCTTCCTCAAAAAAAACAAAAACAAAAACACATCACCTGGGAATTTGTGAGAAATGTACATTTTCAAGCCCCACCCATACCCACTGAATCAGAACCTCTTGAGGTGAGGTCCAGCAAGCTATTTTAACAAGCCCTGCAGGTGAATCTCAAAATTCATGCCAAATTTTGAGATCCTCTGAACTGGCTGTTCTTTAAGGTCCCTTCCTATACTAACATTCTATGAATCCATTATCCTTTAATCTGATCTGTATGATTTAAGTGATTTTTAAAAATTCTGTAATCACGTCTCAAGGTTATGCACAGTTCAGACAAGTGGAAGAGCAAACCGTGTAACAACACATTTCTTAACATAATTATATATGTGGTTTCGCCAAACATTTATTTAAATTCATCAACCTCCAGCTATAATACTTTTAAAGAAACTTTAATAAAAAATCACTCTGCGATTTATCACAGTGGAGTTGTACATCATTTCAGTGAATAGTTGAAAACTGCTGAACAGGTGTAATAATGCCTTTGGGATTAAATAATTGTAACAGAATTACATCTTCATAATGACAGCCAGGGCAGGCAGCACCTCTCACTGCTCCATCACGGTTGGTTTTCAAAGGGCTATAAGAGTTGGATCTAGTCTGAACCATTATTTACCTCCTACTGTTTGGGATGCTGTATTTGTAAACTGTTCACAAAATTGTAATTTTGAAGCTGTGGTCATAAGTAAATTTCCGGGAGATGTAATTTGTGTAACATTTTATAATACAGTTTTCTTAAATTTAACATCTTATGCTAAAATAACCAATTGTTTCCATCAATTCAGTTAAAAAAAAAGCAAATAACGCTCAATTCAACTAAAGCCATTTATTTACTGTCAACATGACAAAATTAAAACTTATTTCACTTAATGTCTTCAGCTTCTACCAGTTTCAGAGGCAATGTGAAACTTAAGAAAATAATTTAAAGATATAAAGATCCATCACATTCTCAAAGCTCAGAAAACAGTACAGAGAAAGACAACTTGCAGCTCATGAGTTCTCAAATTGTCCACCAGAAAATCGAAACTTGCTGTACATTGTTTAAATATAGGATTCTTTTTTAAAAGGTTTTTAAAAGATTGTAAATATCTTGCAGGTTAACTTAGAAAAATTCACTAAATGTCTGTACTTGCTGCATGAGCTAAGGATTAAAAACAAATAGACCAGGGAAGCGCATTTAAAGCAATGTGTGCAAAGAGGTGAATTCCTAGTAAACAAACGTGTTTGGATTGCCCATTTTCAGGCCCCTGTGTTAGTGGTGAATATAAAAACACCTTGCCTTTCTAAACCATGAATCCCACACCTGGGAAGACAGCTAAACGATAGATCTCAGGTGTCCATATAGTTCATCCTTTTTGTCTTCAGCACAGTCAGCTCAACCATTTAATTGTATCAATTTCTAAAAGAAATGTAACAAGATTTTAAGTGTGTGTTCTAGTTGATACTCAAACTGAAAGAAAATGAAAGACTCACAAATGCTGTATAATATAAGCCGAGGGCTTTTCACAGTTAATTGAAACATCTGAGTAAAATCAAGATTACCTGTGTTTTATGTCTGCCACTGATGAGAAAACGAGAGATTGGTGTGATGTACTCATTGGTTTGTGAATCTAAAGGTGTACGGAGAGTGTCACAAATCACCTTGATGTTCCTGGGAAGGAGATTTTACCTCTGAATCTCCGATTAATAAAAAAAGATATTTAGCTAGATAGCTTTTGGTCGCCTATGCGTCTGTGTGTTCTGACACACAGCAGCCCCTTCAATTCAGGGCTGGAATGACTTACACTCATGAAATCAGCTCAGGATTCATTGTGTTTAGATTAGTGTATGTAAAACATCTCAGTCGGAGGCAGGAAAGAGTCAAAACAAATCACACTACACTTGGTTTGAAGATCTGTTCTCATTTGTAAAGGTTATGTGAATTTGATATAAGAATACCAGATCATTTTTCCCTGAGCACAAAATTTGTTTATGGCTTCTCCAGAAAAGAAGTGGCAAAGATACAGCGTTAGATGTGTTCATCTCCCGCTGTGCACTAGTCTGAGGTCAGCCTGGTTAGGCGAACTCCGCAGCTTTTTCTCTTATCTGAAAGTAGGGATGAATTGGGAGGGGGTGGTCTGGGTGATGGCTGTGGGAACAAGACACCTGAGCAAAAAGCCTGGACAGACCCCTCATATCTACTTCCACTAGCATACACTGAGCTGAAGAACAAACTAATAAGAGTTCAAAGGAACAAATAAACAGATCATACCTCAATGTCCCCTGTCAGACCTACATCCTACCTTGTCTTCAGTAAGGGAATCTGATGGAAGAGCTCATCCGTGTTGGAAGGACAAAAAACAAACAAAAACAAAAAACATAGACAATTCCACTGCCCAGGGCTGGGCGTGATTTGTGACCTGTCCAAGATTGCAATTGCTTGGGACCAGAGCCAGTCTCCCAGTCCAATAACCTTTCTTCTACACCAGTATTTCCCAAAGAATGTTTCTCAGAAAACTGAGTTCCTTAGGTGGTTAGCAAAACAGGTGTTACAAAAGCAGGGTGCTGTAGTCAAATTCGTTTAGGAAGAAGATGGTTAAGTCCATTCTTTCATCTAAACAATATCAAACAGGTTTCTTGGGAGCTGGGTTCCTGAGTCTGTTTGCCCTTGTGGATTGGGATGGAGGAGGGTGACATGCTGGTGGAGGATGCAGTGGTCATGTTTGACGACAGAAACCTCTTCTGTGTTGTAGAGGGAGGAGGCTCTTTGGGGTCTAGTGATTCAGAGGACACCCTTTGGGCGAACTTGATCTAGACCAAGGTGGTCCTGCAATGACGGCTCATTTCCTGGGAGACCCAGGAGAAGACCAATTTGCTCACAGTGTGATGGGACACTTATGGGTGAGTCAGGCTCTCAGACCTGCGGGATGCTCATCTGCCAAACGAGGCAGTTGGTCTAGAACAGTGATTCTCAGTAAGTGAGACAAGGAAGGTATTATTGCAAACACTGTGGCTGGACCGGAGTCTCCAGGAGGTGAGATGGAGCCGCCTGTGGTGGACAAAGATGTTCACACCCACACGCCCTCCAGTGGACAACCACTGACTTAGACGTTTCTCCCAGCTTAACTCTTACTGACCTAATAATATTGCACATGCATATATTATACAACCCAGCAATTCTTCTTATAGAAATTTTTCTTTCTGACAAACTTACATTTTTAAAATTTTATTTTATTGAGGTCATAATAGTTTATAACATTGTGAAATTTCAGTTGTACATTACTATTGGTCAGTCACCATATAAAAGTACCTTCACCCCTTACGCCCACCCCACAACTCCCTTCCCCTCTGGTAACCACTAAACGGTTCTCTTTCTATGTATATTAGCGTATCTTCCACATATAAGTGAAATCGTATGGTGTTTGACAAACATATTTTTGAAATATATACACACACACATAATACATATATAATACATATATACACATACATATATATGTATAATACATATATTATATATATACACACATGATGATATTCACTGAAACAGTATTGGTAGTAACAGAAGATCAAAAACAGGTAAATATCTACCAAAGGGATATGCGTAGCCATTACTAGGAACAGAACTACCTCCAGATGTGTGATTAAATGTAAAAGTAAAGTATACACACTGGACATTGGGATAAAACTACATAACACACATCACTGATGTAAGAAATATGTATAAAAGCATATACAGAGGGGCTGGCCCGGTGGCGTGGTGGTTAAGTTTGCGTCGCTCTGCTTTGGTGGCCTGGGGTTCATGGGTCCAGATCCTGGGCACGGACCTAGGCACCGTTCATCAAGCCATGCTGTGGTGGCGTCCCACATACAAAAAATAGAGGAAGACTGCCACAGATGTTAGCTCAGCGACAATCTTCAGGTGTTAGCTCAGGGCCAGTCTTCCTCACACACACAAAAAGAAGCATATACAGAAAGCACATGCTTGTTTGTGTATGGAACATCTCTGCAAGGATGCTCAAGAAGCGTAATAGTGGTTGCACCTGGTGTCTCAGGGGCAGGGATGTCAAAAAGACTGACTTCACACTGTGCACCCCATTGTACTGTTTGAATTTTGCACCATATGCAAGATAGCTGTTCCCAGTTCCTCCTCTCCTCCCCCCCAGACATGTATGCCAATCTTCATGTCAAGAGATGGAGTCCGTTTCTCCTCCCTTTGAATCTGGACTGGCCTTGAGAAATGCTTTGGCAGAAGTGTCCTTGTGCTGGGTCCACCCTTAGCCTTTAGGCAGACTGGCAGCTTCTGCTTCCTCCCTGTTAGAAGCCAGATACTGTGTAAGAAGTCCAGTTACTCTAAGAATACCTTCTGTGAGGAAGCCAAGCTAGCCACATAGAAAGGCCATCTGGACAGAGATGCCCAGACAGCCCCAAGCTCTTTCAGCCCTCCCTGTGGAGGCCCCGCATGGTGAGTGAAGGAGCCACCTTGGACATTCCAGCTCCAGCCGAACCGCCCAGCTGAGCCTGTCCCAGATTGCAGAACTGTGAAAAATGATAACTTGTTTTTGTTTTAAACCCCTAAGTTTTGGGGCAGTTTATTAAGCAGCAAGAGATTAGAAAAATAATTGCCTATTAAACATGAGTATGTAAAATAATTTTAGCAGTGCTTTTCTCTATAAATTTGTGTAAATGCAGGGCTTGAGAGTATTTCAATAAGAGGACAAGGAAGAGAGCCACAGGTGACTGAAGTGAGGGACCAGAGGGTATCACACAGCAGTGAAAAGGGTGAAGCTAGTGGGGCTGGAGGCAAATTCTGCCAACCTCATAAATACCCCTGTCTTGCTTCTGTCAGGGCAACGCACCCCATCCCATCTCAATCTCTGTCTGTCTATCTTTCTGTCTGTCTGTCTTTCTCTCTCACACACCCCACTTAATTATTGTTGTAATTGGAGGAGAGGTGGGAATATTAAGCTGGGTAATTGCTACCATCATCAACCAGAGCCTGAGACTGTGAATCGAGCGTGTGTTCCAAGCTACACCCCGGGATGCCCTTTGGGAACTGACAGTACAATAGAGAGAGAAGAAGACAAAAGGACCTAAGTAACATGACCTCAATATTTCAAAATAATAGACAGGAAGAAGGAGAAATTAGTTTGATTTTAATGAAAAGAATGAATTCTCAAATATTTTAAAGGGCTGCACTTATTACCTTTAAGGACAGAACATTTTACAAAGCTATAAATGGGTATCTAATAAGTTAAATGAGGTAAGTTAATGAAAGAATTAAGATTCATAAGACGCCTGCGTTACATAATTATGTATCATAAAACAGAAAGTCCTTTAACATGTTGGAATTAATTGGATGACCCAGAAATTGAAGGTACATTGAAGTTTTAGTTTAAAAAAGCAGCTAATTTCAGATTAACGCTTTGTACGTAGTAGGCATTCAACAAACGCCTGGTAAAGTAAAATGAACCAACTAGTCAGGTCCGTCAGCAATCTCGCTGCCTCTGGACAGAGGATGATATCCGATTTCCATTACGTGAGCCAACTGCACCCTCCTCCACCCCACAGCATATCCAGAGGCAACAGAGGGTGAGAAGGTAACCTTGGACGCGTTCTTGTTTGTTCTTTTAAAAAAGCAAATCATTTTAAAACACCAGTAACGTAACTATAATAGTTAAAGTAATAGTAACAAATTACTTGCTGAATAGTGCAGTTAAGAACAGCTAATTTAAGACATTTTCTTTAGAAAATTCCAATTAAAGTGTGAATAGGTTAACTGGGAAGGATTAATACAGAAAAGAATAGAAACAACCAGAATAACAGGGCATTTTCCAGGTTCAGCCTGAACACCTTGAAGTGGTGGTAGGAGGGTGTGAGTATTAAGAGAGGGATGGGCATCCCAACATGTAGAAGTCAAACCAAAGGTAGGTACCATGTCCTCCTCAGACTTTTCTGGGACAGGCCCTAAGCCCCTGCTCTGGATGATGAGCCCAGCTCTGAACCACGAGTCAGAACATTGGGGAGAAGGACACTGTCGTCCTCGGCTATAATATTAATTGGAATCTATCCAAAACATCACCTCGGGTCAGATCTGCTTCCTTAGTTCTTTTCATCAGTGGGGACTCAAGTGAATTTCTAAGACCATAACATATCTTAGTATCAAGATCAATACTGAATTAGCAGACACGGCTAAGGATAACCGGGGGGAAATAATTAACAAAATTAAGGAGGGTTTGCACCATTGGGAACCATAAAAGTTATTTTATGGGTCCATGTAAATGTAATAAAATCTCTGTCTGTGCCACAATTTAATTTCACATCAAAAAGGTCCCCGCAGATAGTCTGTAAGATTATTTTACTAAAATTGAATATGTCTGTGCCTTCCTATTCTGAGTAAGAAAAATCTTACTCTGCCCAGAAAGCTACGTTTCACACGAGGACAGGAATAGGCCCATCCGATCTCAAGCATTGTCTAATGGCAGCCACTCCAAGGAGGTAAGATGATTAATTTTTATTAATAATAGCACTTCATAATTGGCAGAGGCAGAACATAATATATCAAGAGGATGCTTGCAAGAATAGTGCACACTTTTTTCAAATAAAAAATCAAATATTAACAATAGTGGAATACAAGGAAGACAATGTCTATTACACATTTTTCATTTTACTGCTGCGTATTTTTAACAGCTTTATTGACACGTAATTGACACACCCTACACTTCATCCATTTAAAGCATACTAGTCAATGGTTTTTAGTATATACACAGTTGTGCAACCATCACCACAATCAATTTTAGAACATTTTCATCACCCCAAAAAAGAAACCCCACACTCATTAGCAATCATGCCCCATACTCCCCCCACTGGCTCCCCCAGCCCTAGGCAACCACTAATATACTTCCTGTCCCTATGAATTTGCCTATTCTGGACATTTCATGTAAATGGAATCATACAATATGTAGTCTTTTGTGACTGACTCTAGAATTTAGCATATTGTCTTTAAGGTTCATCCATGTTGTAGCATGTGTCACTACTTCACTCTTTTTTATTGTCACACAATAGTCCATTATATGGCCATGCTACATTTTGTTTATCCACCCCTCCACTGATGGACATTTGGCTTGTTTCTGCTTTTTGGCTGCTGTCAATAATGCTGCCATGAACATTCTTGTATAAGTTTTTGTATGGACAAGTTTTTGTGTTTTTTCATTTCTCTTGGGTGAATACGTAGGGATGGAATAGCTAGGTCACATGGTAACTTTATATTTAACATTTTGAGGAACAACCAAATTGTTTTACAGAGTGACCGAACCATTTTACATTCATATTTACATTACATATTAGTGTTAGAATTTCTCCACATCCTCACTAATGCTTGTTTTTATCTATCTGTTTGGTTATAGTCATCTTAGTAGGTGTCAAGTGTTCTTTCACTGTGGTTTTGACTTGCAATCCCCTAATGACTTACAATGTTGGGCATCTTTTTGTGTGTTTATTGGCCATTTGTATATCTTCTTTGGAGAAATGTCTAATTCAGATCTTTTGCCCATTTTTAAATTGGTTTGTCTTTTTATTACTGAGTTGTAAGAGTATATTGTGGATACAAGTCCTTTATCCAATATATTATTTGCAAATATTTCCTCCCCTTTCACGGGTAGTTTTTGCGCTTTCTTGATGGTCTTCCTTGAAGCACAAAAGTTTTTAGTTTTGATGAAGTCTAATTTATCTATCTTTTCTTTTGTCGCTTGTCCTTTTGACGTCCTATCTAAGAAGGCTGTGCCGAACTCAAGGTCACAGATTTACTCCTAGGTTTTCTTCTAAGAGTTTTATAGTTTTCTCGTGTCCAGTTTGAGGAAATAAATACTCTCCAATGCCCAAATGCACTGGCTAAAACACCCTGTGTATATCTGAGAGGTGAATATTCAATAGGCATTGAAGTGATGGGGGTCATTACATCATACCTAAGAAAATGAATCTTGCAAGAGAATGGTCATTTTCCCCCCATGCAATTAACAAAGATTATAAAAACTTGAAAATACTCAAAGTGGGCAAGGGTACAGTAAAAGAAGAAATTCTCCTATATTGCCCTTAGGAGTGCAAATTAGAACAATGCTTTCTGGAGAGCAACTTGGCTGTATTTATCAAAAGTCTTAAAAATGTTCTCATCTTTTGGTCCACTCATCCCTCTACTTAGTAGTATTCTGCAGAAATAAACAGTTTGCTCACATGGGTATATTTACAAAGATACTTATCCCAGTATTTTAAGAATTGAATTCTTTTCCTGCTTCTGAAATTTTTTGATTTCATGAAAAATTTTGAGCATGCACCTCCAATGTATGTATATTATTCATTCATAAATTATATGCACTAATACAGTATGTATGTTATAAAGCACATGCATGAATTAAAGGATAATGTAAAGATGAAATAGTATCTTAAAGTACCTTTAAATTTATTTTATTTATTCATATTACAGAAAACCTTTTCCTTTCAACAAAATTATCATTAATTATGTTTTAATGAGAACAATGTCAATGAATGTTAAATCTGATAAGATAGTTGTGTTTTCTCCTAACAAAGAGCTTTCTTAGGTTGCAGAAGCTTGGGCTCTACCATTTTTGCTTATTTGCTTGTGCTTGAGTGATTAGTGTTATCTTAAACCTGAGGTCTATTTGTAAATTTTTAAAACTGTCTATTTTGAAAGCTTGTTTAAACTAAATAATATAATCATAAATCTACTTAACAAGGCTACACGAAAGTACAATACATGGCAATACACTTGAAATCAACTAACCAGGAAATTGACTAAATTCCTCCGCTCCATCGACTCCCAGCTCTCCCCTTCCCTGAGGACTCTCTTCCACATTTTCTTTCATTGCTATCCTCAGCTGAAATATGCACTAAGTGTTGTCACCACTCTCAATCCATATATTAAATATAAGTATAAATCTCTGGAGAATTTCTAACATTTTCCTTTGTATCTCAATGGATTCTCTTACACCCTCCTAGAGAGAACGCCTCATTTTGGAGATAAGTGTCATAAAGCTAAAGTTTAAAAACTTTGGTTCTGAAGTCAGATCATGATCCATATCCTAAGTCTCACACTCACAGAGCCTCAGTTTCTTCATCTGTAAAGTGGGGATAGAAGTTTTAGGTCCTTCATAGGGTTATTGTAAGGGTTAAATGAGATAATGTATACAGAATGCTTAGTGCATTTAGTGCTTGATTAATGTTAGGTAATATCACTTCGATTTTTCTACAAGGATCATTTATTATTTTCATATTCGGGAAAGAAAAGCAAAACCCTTAAAAAAATAAGTCTTGACTTGAAGTTCCGTAAGGGTAAGGTCTATGATCTGTCTTGCTCTTCTCTATGCCCACCTCCCTAGCCTAATGCTTAGCCCACAATTGTGTTTAAAATTTGTCAGGTGACTGAATAAAGTGATGGCAAAATAAGAGATGACGCAGCTGCAGTAGCAGAGAGCTCCTCCACTTTGCGTACTCGCGATTATGGGAGAGAGCATGGAGTGTGATCTTGAGTAAATGCGCGAATGTATTATTTAATCACCATGATACTAAATCCCATTGCATAATCCAGGACAAATTTAAATGGGTCGCCTTTGCCTTACACATTCCTGCAGCATTCCCTCCTCCCTAAAAATCCCAAAGCATCCTGTCATTTGTCCTGGGATCCCGTGATCTGAAGGTAACCCAAGGACTTTGTTCTGAATATATAGCTGCATGAGGATGGGAAGTTCTAATTACTAATTCATTTTAAAATCAAAGCAAAATCATAAATAAAATGTAAATTACACCTTGAAACACATTTATCCCTCTTTCATATTTCCAAGTCAAGGCATATATTCAACCCCTGCATGCACAAGTGTTTTGCACGGAGAAGTTGTGTCCCTTGGCCACAACCCAACCCCAGTCAGACGTCTTACAAATCCATCCTATTGATCAAAGGGCAATTCTCTGTGTGGCTCCTTGCACAAATAACTCTCAGGAGTAGAAAAACAGCTTGCCTGCATGTCCTGCTGCTGACAGGCTGCGAGTTTCCTTTTCATCTACGACGAGCTGAATATTTCATCAGATAATGATTTCTTTAAAAGTAAACCTTGCCTATTTTATTCTGAGCTCGCCACGTTTGTATTTTTCAGTCCTCAAGGTTGTGGGTCAGTCAACCGTAATATCAAATGCTTATTTGAGGGCTCCAGCACAATTTAGTTGAATTAAAAGCTTCAATTCTTAATTTGAAAATAAAGACAATTTCACGCAATCTATTTTAAATCAAGTATTGTGGAGTTTAAAGTAATTCCTGAGGGAATCATTGTGCCCAGCAGTGTTCCAGTCACGTGGCTGCGGGTCCTAGAAGTTAACTCTCCACTCAGGATTACTTTCCTTTAGACTCACTATTTGGACCCAGAAGGCTGCTGTTGACCTGGATGGGGTACACATCTTAGGAATGCAGAAGAAAGGCGGTGTAAGGAAGTAACCCAGAGGGCCCTCGGGCCACCTTCAGATTATGGGATCCCAGAACAAATGACGAAATGCTTTGGGATTTTTAGGGAGGAGGGAGTTCTACAGGAGTATATATGGCAAAGGCGAACCATTTAAATTTGTCCTGGATTATGCGATGGGATTTAGTGACATTGTGATTAAATAATAAGATAAAAGTACGGCGAGACTCCCACTCTCTCTCGTCAAACTTCTGCCCTGCCGGTGTGTAGTGTGGGGTCTGCAGCCTCCTGAAACTTCATGGAATGGAGTGGTAACAGGAATACCCCTGGGGCCGAGAGAGTGGGCAGAAGTTCAGACAGACTTCCTTTCCCTCTTCTCTCTGCTTCTACCTGCCCTTGTGGCCTATCCCTGAGTGGTAGTGCTCCTGGCACCCTGGGAGAGCCTAGGTTTTCTTTGCCCTCCTAGAAGCTCCTTTTTTCACATAACACTCTGCAGTCATCATCAAGTTTCAGATCGTGGCCTTTGTAAGCCAATCTGTCTTACCCAGTTTGGAAAATGAAAGCAGGACCAGAAATCGAACTTGTTTACTTAAATCCGTACATTGTGATCTAGTTTGGTCCCATGGAAGAAAGAAGATGGAGGGAGAATCAGAAAGAGCATTCTGGTTCATAGCTTTGTTACCAATTAGCTGTGACCTTGAGCAAATCGACTTAACTTCTCCATGACTCAGTTTCTTCATTTTCAAGTGGGAGTAAGGAAACCTGCTTTAACTCAGTTCGTTGTGATCATCAGATGAGTTTACATATATGAAAATTCCCTATAATTTTTTTAAAAGCAATAAAAAATGACAAGCGTAAAAATATTATCCATTTATGTATAAAGGGGCTTAAAAGGTTATAAAATAAAAATAAATAAAAATTGAAATAATACAAACTAGAAATACACAAGAAAATATTAGGCATCACTTTTATTGTTCTATCAAATTTTTTAGAGGAGAAAAGCTTATATAATTATAAGGACTGTTTGCTATTCAGGCTCTCAGGAAAAAACGTACAAGATCTATAAACAAGCATTGATCTGAGGTAAAGGCTTAAGAAAACTGTTGAGTTTTCAACAAATAAGCAAAAGGCCCAATCCTGATAATGAGGTTTCTTGCTTGACCTGAGTCGAGGTAACTTGAATCTTGGGTCAAAAGATCTGGGCTTGAGGACAGCTCTGCCACTTACTGTGGTAGTTTGTATGCCACAAACAGGTCAAAAAAGCCTAGGACGGTCTGGCGCCTGCTCACACCTGCAGTACCATGTGAAGCATTAATTCATGTCACCTAAGCCTGATGTGTGGGATCTGGGTCTTGAAATTCTTGCTTGCCAGCACTGGAGCAACCTCCCCTTAACTGTGCTTAACTGGGGAACCAAGGAGTCTTCTGTCTATATCCACTCAGGAGCTTTCCAAGAGCAGCCCTACTCATGGCCTCTTTCAAACAGAAACCTTGCAACAACCCCAGATGGGCTAGATATCTGTTTATGGCAAAGAACTTTACCCATGTCTAGAACTGGGGTTCAGACCTAGAGCTCCATGACTGATGGCCTGAGGGATTGCCCTGTGGAAGCCAGGTAGCGGAGAGGCGAGGAAAATCACCAGGGATGAACAAGGAATCTGGAAGAGCAGCAGCAGCAGCGGTTGCTGTGGGGCTGTACTTTAACACTCCCCATCCTAGCTTGCTTGGATGGCCCAGGGGTTCCAGAAGGACAGCAGGACTGAGGGGAATGTGTCTCCCCAGAGAGAGCCGGGAAGAGTCAGGTGCTTTCCTACAGCAGGGAGAGTAAGGTAGGCAATGGAGACTCATAGGCAGAGATTGTGAGGAAATTCCTAACAGGGCCAGTGGAGAAGCGGGCCAGGGCGTCAGAAGCCAAGCAGGGGGCCCAGAGAGCTTCTGCCCTGGCCTCAACACCTGCAGGTCCAGAGCCAGAGAGGGAACGAGCAGGAGCTGAAGCAAGGGACCACTGAGAGGAGGCCGGCTGCTCTGATTATGCGCCAGCTATCAGCCTCCTTTTGGAAACTCCCACAGAAAGTTATAAGGAATGGAAAGGGCTGAAGTCCTGCCAGTCTGGCAGGTTGGGGCACCTGCCTTACTTTGACCTGGGTTCAAGCAATTATGGTGCCATTTACTTAAAACCCTCAAGCGGGTGGGGAGACTCTCTGGTTACGTCATGGCTGGGCTGGGTCTGCACAGAACAATGCTGTTGCCTGTTTTCAATCAAGTCAGGCAACAACTGCCCGTGATACACACACAGAATTCACAGTTATTCAACCAGACTGACCTCTGGTTTTCATGTGGGGTAGATTTAGAATCTCACAGATGAGGTGCACCCTAGTCCTCAAGGTCCCATGAGGAAAGCACAGGTGTCTAAACAGCCTGTAGCAGCTTCTTTGGCTGGAGATCCTCTCCTTTCTTTCCCAGTGGGTCTAGGAATCGTAGAAAGTGGAATTAAAGCTTAACTATCAAGGAGAAAGAAGGAGGAGGGGGGAGGGGGACAGGGAGGAGGAGAAGAAGATGGGGAGGAGTGGAAGGGGGGAGGGGGGAGGGAGGAGGAGGAGCTTACTCATGTTTGACCTAAGCCTCGTGGGTCTGTTGTCTCTGTGTAGATGTCCACTCATGAGTAGTACCCGTGTTCGCTCCACATCTGCTACGCTGCCATCTTTGTAATGAAGTTTCCCTCAGGAAACATTCTTAAAAACAGAATAACCAAGTTAAAGGATAGGTGCATTTTTAGGCACCTGCTACATATTGCAAAATTGGCTTCAGGTAAGTTTCTGTTGTTTTACGTAATCACTAAAAGTTAATGAAAGGGTCTCATTTTACAGTACTCCTTAAAATTGTAGCCAATTTATTAGATGGAAAAGGGCCTCTATTCGTTGCTGGAATTTTTTTTAAAATTTTTTAGGTGAGGAAGATTGGCCCTGAGCTAACACCTGTTGCCAATCCTCTATTTGCTGAGAAAGATTGGCCTTGAGCTAACATCTGTGCCAATCTTCCTCTATTTTATATGTGGGATGCTGCCACAGCATGGCTTGATGAGCAGTGTATAGGTCTGCTCCCTGGATCCGGACCGGCAAACCCAAGGCCACTGAAGCAGAGTGTGTGAACTTAACCACTATGCCACTGGGCCAGCCCCTGGAATTTTTATTTTTTAAATTACAAACTATTCAATCATTTCAACAAGAGTGTAATAGAGTTATTGTATTCTGTCTTCTGTTCCATTAAGAAGCACTTTGGAGGTTAATAAGGAAATGTCTGACCTACTCCTTACCCTCATGTATTAGGGGAGCTAAATGTCTGCTCAATATCCTTGAAACAGGAGACAACAGAAGACCTGCAAAAATGTGTAGAGCTGGGAGCACGAGGACGGGTCCATGATCCACGTGAACACTGGGAGGCAGGGAAGACTTCATGGAGGAGGTGTGATTGGCACTGGGTCCACAAGATGGGTAGGATTTGAGTAGGTAGGGAGGATGTGGCAGGACAGTGCAGGTGGGAGTTCAGGCAAGACCAGGGAGCTGACTCGATTTCATAATAAGTAAGACGTGTGTTAGTTCAGGTTTTCCAAGAAGCAGACGCCAAACAGAATTGAATGTCAAGGATTTGATTAGAGGTGATGCGTGTGAGAGAATGTGGGAAGGAGCTGGAGAAGGCTGGGAGAAGGAACAGACTGTGATGCGGGTCTGACCCTGAGTGAAGGAGAGAGGGAAGGAAGGTTGAATGGAAGCATCCTGGACTCCCTGCAGTGTAATAAGGTTTGGGAAAGGCGATTAGGGAGTCCTTGAGCCAAAGTTGTCCTTCGAAGAGTCCCATGTCTCCCAGGAATAGGCCACCTCGCCAGTGCCTGGGAGCAGCCCGTGAGAAGCTGGGAGGTGTGGCCTCGGTGCAAATGTGATGATGGATTTCATAGCACAGCCGTTGGGATCCTTGGTCAACAAACTCCTTGTCTTTGTTGGTTTGTGAGGTGCCTTCTCGAGACTGCCACAACATGACTGGGAGAGAATGAGAGGACTGGCCTGACCGGGCAGAGTACATTTACCCAGAGGTGGGAGAGGGTTCCTACATTCACCTTCTGAGAAATCTCTTGATTTCTACTGCTGGACAGAGAACACGGTGGTGATGGAAGCTTTGCTAGTGCAACTCCCATGCCCTACCACCATATACCTCAGGGGCTGGGGTACAGAGTGTCAGGTCAAAGAAAGCTGTGTTGTGTCTGGTGGATGGGCCCTTGGCAACCGTTCCTCTAGTGTGCTCCAGTCTGGGAAGCTAAACACTGCATTTTCTAGGTTCCATGACAGCTATCACTCTGGATGCAAATTAAGTTCTGACCATTAGTTGCACTGTTGGGAGATGTGGAAGGCAGAAATTAGGCAGAGGCCATCCTTCTGCTGTTTTTAGATGTTTTCTGCTGGCAACTGAGGTCATGGAGACTTTGGGTTTTTATGCAGGAGCATTCCGGAGTGTTTAGACTCCAACTTCAAGGGTTGGACAAGCTTTCAGAGTTGTGGGGGCGGCAGCTTCCTGATCTCTGAACCACAGCTGCAGTGGTATGTTCTGGAAAGTTCCAGTGGTGGCTTCCTGGCAGTAGCAGAGGAGGCAATCCTTGGTGGGCTAGTTCATTTTGAGAATTAACTAGCTGTTGTTTGGGGAGTCATTCCTGGAGCCCTGGTCTGATACCTGCTTTTCCAGCCTTTGCAATGATTTTTGTTTTGTTTTGTAATAGACTTTATCTTTTAGAGCAGTTTTAGGTTCACAGCAAAAGTGATTGGAAAGTGCAGGTAGTTCCCATATATCTCCTTACCCCTACCCACTCCACCCTCCACAGCCTCCCCTACCGTCAACATCCTAGCACCAGAGTGGTACATTTGTTACAATCTATAAGTCTGTGTTGACACATCATTGCCACCCAGAGCCTATTTTATATCAGGGTTCACTCTTGGTGTTGTATGTTCTATGGGTTTTGACAAATGTATAATGACATGGATCCACCATTACAGTATCCTACAGAGTAGTTTCACTGCCTTAAAAATCCTCTGTGCTCCCCTTACTCATCCCTCCCTCCCCCAACCCCAAGCAACCACTGATCTTTTTACCATCTCCATAGTTTTGCCTTTTCCAGAGTGTACTTGGAATCACACAGCGAGTAGTCTTTTTAGATTGGCTTCTTTCATGCATAGTTATATGCATTAAGCTTCCTTCATGTCTTTTCATGACTTGACAGCTCGTTTCTTTTTAGTGCTAAATAATAGCTCCTTGTCTGGATCTACCACGGTTCATTTATCCATTCATTTGCTGAAGGCCTTGGTTGCTTCCAATGATTTTGTAAGCACCCAATCCCCTGGATTAAATACCTTGTGCTCAAAATACCTAGAGTAGTTTTCATTTCCTGCACTTTACCCCACCCGATATAAAGGAGAAGATGTCTATTAAGATACATACTGTTGGCAGGAGGTAGAAGTCACAACAGAATGGGGCCCAGCTCAGAAATAGGTTTATCTGACCACTGCTTTTCTATTTATATCTTCATCATGTTAGTTGAACTCCTCAAACACCTTCACCTTGTTCTGTTCCCTGCAGGAGTGAAGAGATTACTGTCATTGGCTAAGCTCAAAGAAGAATTGGAGGTCTAAGGTTCAGGCTTCACCACGCAGGAACCAACAGAACTGGGCTCCCCCTTCCCCTATGTCTTTGCTCCTATAGATAGTTCTTCTCCCAGTTCCAAGAGCACATGGAGCTTTTTCCCATCTCTGGGCCTTTCCACTTGTGTTAGGGATGCCCTTCCTTCAGCTTACCACATATCTGGACCTTTTGCCTCCTTCAAGGTTAGATCAAATGTTACCTCCTTATATAATGTAAACCCTCCTTGTTGTTTTCTGAGACAGCTCCCTTTTTCTGCAGAGAAATATACTTAATTCAAGCTGTAAGAATCTCTAGCTTTACTTCTGATCAAGCAAAAGCTTTGCCATATCCCAGCTGTTAAAGATGAGGGGCAATATCAGTTGAGGGAAACAATAGAAAGAATAAACAAATGGGACTTCATCAGACTAAAGAGCTTCTTCAAGGCAAGGGAAAACAGGATTGAAACAAAAAAACAGCTCACTAATTGGGAAAAAATATTTACAAGCCACTTATCTGACAAAGGGTTAATCTCCATAGTATACAAAGAACTCACACTGCTTAACAACAAAAAAACAAACAACCCGATCAAAAAATGGGCAGAGGACATGAACAGACATTTCTCAAAAGAAGATATGAATATGGCCAATAGACACATGAAAAGATGTTCATCATCGCTAATCATCAGGGAAATGCAAATCAAAACTACACTAAGATATCACCTTACCCCCGTTAGATTGGCAAAAACATCCAAAACCAAGAGCAACAAATGTTGGAGAGGTTGTGGAGAAAAAGGAACCCTCATACACTGTTGGTGGGAATGCAAACTGGTACAGCCACTATGGAAAACAGTATGGAGATTTCTCAAAAAGTTAAAAATAGAAATACCCTATGACCCAGCCATCCTATTACTGGGTATCTATCCTAAGAACCTGAAATCAGAAATCTCAAGAGTCCGTTGCACCCCTATGTTCATCGCAGCATTATTTACAATAGCCAAGACATGGAACCAACCTACATGCCCAGAAACTGATGATTGGATAAAGAAGATGTGGTATATATACACAATGAAATACTACTCAGCCATAAAAAAGACAAAATTGGCCCATTCACAGCAACGTGGATGGACCTCGAGGGTATTATGTTAAGCGAAATAAGCCAGTCAGAGAAAGACGAACTCTGTATGACTCCACTCATAGGTGGAAGTTAGTATATTGATAAGGAGATCTGATCGGTGGTTACCAGGGAAAAGGGGGGGTGGGGGGAGGGCACAAAGGAGGAGGTGGTGTACCCACAACATGACTAACAAAAATGTACAACTGAAATCTCACAAGGTTGTAATCTATCATAACATTAATTAAAAAAAAAAAAGATGAGGGGCAATAGAGAAGAGAATTTGTTTCCATTATCTGTTGCCGTGTAACAAACCATCTCAAAACTTGGTGGCTTAAGAGAACAATTTGTCAGGGCTGGCCTCATGGCCTAGTGGTTAAGTTCAGCCCATGCCACTTTGGCAGCCTGGGTTTAGTTCCTGAGCGTGGACCTATACCACTTGTCAGCCATGCTGTGGCAGTGACCCACATACAAAATACAGGAAGATTGGCACAGATGCTAGCTCAGGGTGAATCTTCCTCAGCAAAAAATAAAGAGAGAAAACAATTTGTTATCAACTCTCATAATTCTATAAGTTAACTGGTTTCAACTTGTGGTTCAGTTGGTCTTTCTTGCAGTTTCTCATGTAGTTGCAGTCAGATGGTGGCTAGGCCTGGCACATCCAGAATGGCTCCACTCACATGTCTGGTGCTTTGGCAGGGATAACTGGAAGGCTGGATCCAATTGGATGCTGAGATGGCTAGGCTTCTCTCTTCTATGTAGTCTCAGGGCCTCTCCCTGTCCCCATGGCCTCTCCACATTGTGTCTCCATGTGGTCTCTCCAGCAGGGTAGCTAAACTTCTTACATGGTGGCCTAGGGCTCCCAACATCACAAAAACAGAAGCTGTCAGGCCTTCTTTAGGCATATTGCTGGAACTGGCACATCACTCCTGCCACATCTTTTGGTTAAAGCAAGTTATAGAACCGGCCCAGATTCCATGTGGAAGGGGACTATACAAGGATGTGAATACTAAGATGTATTTGGTGCATTGGGGCTTATCTTTGCAGACTAGCTACCACAATACTTCAACGTTGTCAGTTAATGGACTTCACCAATGATGATCCTTCATGATTATGAAGATGATGATGATGAAAAAGAAGAAGAAGAAAAGGAAGAAGAAGAGGAAGAAAGAGAAGAATTCTATCTTCTATTTAAAATTATTTTTCTCCTCGGGAATTGAGATAGTTCATAGGAAAACATAGGTAGAGTCACCACGAACTGGGAGCCAAATGACAATCTAAGAGTCAAAAAAGTTAAAAGTTACACGTGATGGGTGATATTAGCCATCTGGAAAATTCTTTAGGGCTAATCTCTAAATCATTCCAGAAGAAAAGTAGCTATTAAATTTCATAAATAGGAGGGTTTTGATAACCCAAAAGAGAGAAGATTTAGTGGAGAGTTGGGTTGGAAACAGGCATACAGTGGGTTAGGGAGTGAGTGGGAGGTGGCGACAGGGGCAGAGCAAGGGTAACAACTGTTTCAAGCCACATAGCCAGGAGTTCTGATGCACTCTTGGGGGGAAGAGAAGCAGGTGAAATCTTTCTGGATGGTAATTAGGTAGCAGCTAATAAAAGCCTTGAATATATTCATGTCTTGACCCAGTTATTCAACTTCTAAGAAATTAGCTTAGCGAAATAACCAGACATGTACAAAGATTTATATACCAGGAAATTCACTTAACCAATGTTTTGTTTTATTGTGAAATACACCTTATATACAAAAGCATGCACAAAACATTGGAGTTTATTTGAAAGAATAGTAATAAAGTAAGTACCTGTGTAGCCACCATTCAGGATATAAGGAAAACACTGCTCCCAATTGCCCGGCTCTCTCCCACCATGAGTAATAATTGCCCTAACCTTTGAACAATCATTTCTTCACTTTTCCTTTATAATTTTATCACCTTTGAATATATCTGTACATAATATAATGTTTAGTTTTGTTTGCTTTTGATTTTAATATAAATGCAATCATGCTATTTGTATTCTTCTATAATTTGCTTCTTTTGCTCTCCATTATGTGTTTAAGATTCTTCATTGCTGTTGGGTGTGGTTCCAGTTCATTCCTTTCTACCGATGTGTAATATTTTATTCTACCTGGATGAATATTTGAGTATCTATTTTATTTTTCCTGTTATGAGCAAGGCTGCAAAAATACTCTTGTTCACATTTTCTGCCACACATGTACAAGAATTTCCCTTGGGTGTACTCAAAGAAGTAGAAAAGCTAGATTAGCATATGTTCAACTTTCCTAACAATGCTACACTGTTTTCAAAAATGATTTTACTAATTTACACTTTGGTGTATGACAGTGTCAGTCACATCACATCCTCATCAATACTAGAAATTGTCAGACATTTTCACTTTTGCCAGTCTAAGGTAGAGAATGGCATCTGTCGAGCAGAACACCTTGCACCAGTTGCCACTGCCTGGGGGTACTCCAACTACATGGAGGATAGCAAAGATGGTCACCACGCCAGCCACCAGGAATAGAAGTACAAACATTCTGCCTGCTGCATCTTGCTATTGGAGTCACCAAGGAAAACACAACACACTCAAGCCCTGGATGGAACACTTTTCCTCACATAGAGAAGAGACAGAGTAAGATCAGCTCTAATAGGGTGCATGGTGCCCCATGGCTAGCAGGTCAGCTGACGCAGGGCAATTGGCCTACATGCACCCCTCTTGTGCTGCAGTAGAAAGACTCTGACCCCTCCCCGATGGAGTCTGAAATGCTGAAAGCTGGGGGCATGCCTGAGGTCATTGATGTGCATGATCAAGCAGAACAAAGGAACACACTGTGAACCAGAAACAAGGAATGATATTCCCACACCAGGAATTCAGCCTGGCACCACTGTGTGGGCTCTTCTTCTCTTGGTAAGGAAGTGTTCCAGGCCCAAGGCCCATTCTTATGTGCCCGAAGGGGGGTTGAAAGACTGTGCATTTGGGGCTGCCTTTCCCAGTGATATGTTGCTATGTTTTTTTCTAATTACAGTTTTATTGAGATATAATTCACATTTCATACAATTCATCCATTTAAAGTGTACAGTTCAATGATATTAAGTATAGTCACAGAGTTGTGTGATCATTACCACTATGTAATTTTTAGAACAAAGAGCAAACTTGTATCTGTTAGCAGTCACTCCCCATAACCTCCAGCCCCTGACAACTACCAATCTGTTTCCTGTCTCTATGGAGTTTCTATTCTGGACATTTCATTCAGATGGAATTATACAATATGTGGTCTTTTGTGACTGGCTTCTTTCACTTAGCATACTGTTTTCATGGTCCCTCAATGTTGTAACATGTATCAGTACTTCACTCTTCATTTCTTTTTATTGCTGAATAATATTCCATTGTATGGATGTACTACATTTTATGAATGTATGTTTTATGGTGAATGTTTATCCATTCATCAGTTGGTGAACATTGGGTTGTTTACTTTCTTATTGCAAAATACAAGATCAAATAACTCTTTAATTCCATGTATTCCCCTCATGACTTCTGTGAAATTGTTGTCATGTATTTTAATTTAAAGTTATTGTCATATACTCAATTTTAAAATGTAAACAATTTTTAAAAATTGCATAGAAGTCGTGAGGGGGGTAAAGAGAGTTAAAGTGTTCTAAGATCCTATATTTTGCAGTCAGAAAGTAAAAATGTCGATTACAAAGATTGGTACATGTATTGTTGTTTTAGAATCAATTTTTGTTTTGATTCATTGACATAATTACCACTTTCTAATTCTTCGTTTGTTTTCATTTCAGACCTTCTATCTGAGCTTATGTTCTTTCCGGTATAAATATATATGTGTAAGCACGTGTCTGTGTTTAAATATTGATGTGGCAAGAAGATAAAACACTATCAATTTAGAATTCTATACTCAGTAAAAATATCTTTCAAGAATGAGGGCAAAATAACGGCATTTTCAGGTAAAAACACAGAGAGAGTTTGCCAGCAGCGGACCCGCACTGCAGGAAATGCCAGTGAATGTACTTTGGCACTTTGCAGAGGTCATTCCCCTGGCTTCTTGCCTCCACTGTTGCCTTAGGGGACACAGCTCTTAATCTATCTGTTTGTCTTTTCAGAATAAACTACCTTTTATCCCTGGCTGCTTTTTAAGATTTTTGTTTGTTTGTATTTGATCTTCTAGATTCTGCCTTCATGTAGTGTTTGGCCTGGATATTCTTTATTTCCTCGCCAGCTCTTTGAGACTTTTGAATATGTTCTTAGCATGGTTAATTTGTTTTTATTGGGAGTATCTATCTGAGAAATTAGCCTGGCATGAGATCAGAAATAAAACATCATGTTTAATATCACAAAATTAGAAACAATCTTACTGCCCAACAATAGCTACCGCTTAAATAAAATGATACATCCTTTCAATGGAATGCCATGTAGCCATTTAACTCATGTTTCTAAAGGGAAAAATACGTCAGAAGAGCAGAATGTCTTAATATAATCAAAGCAGGATGAAAGATAGAGCTGGAACTTCTATGTGTTGGGAGCTTCCTGGGTGTTAGGCACTGTCCTATGAGTATGTAGACGACTGCTTTTAATCCACACAGTAGCCCCATGACATTGGGATTATTGTTCCTCATCTAGAGAAGAGGAAAGACTCAGAAAGATTTAATAACTTGTCCAAGATCATCCACCTAAATAAATAAAACTATAACTAACTATGTATATTAGCTGTCTGAAGAAAAGATACTAACAGAAGGCAGAACTCTGCTAGAAGCCAGGAAAAGATGAGAGAGAGAGTAAGCTTTTGGGAGGCTGTGTCTAGCTCTATACAACTGGTAAGGATACTAACTGGCTGATGTGATGTCTGGTCAGTCTGCCCACTATGTCTCTGTAATTGCATCAGACAATTATAGAGCCATGGAGTGCATCTAACTAACTCTCCCACTCTCACTCCATAACTATGAGCTACCTTCTGACAGTCATATTTTCCTGCAGATGAAAGGACGTGTGTACCAACTTAACCATCCAGGCAGTAGTATTTCTCACATAAATTAATAGCTTGGGCTTTGGGTTTATTCATTGGTCCCTTATAAGTTAGATCATGTGACCCATTCCTCTGAGCTCTGTCAGTTCCCAGTGCTCTGACAAAGTTGAGTTTCTGGATCTACAACACTGAGGACCAAATCCTGGACCAAGGAGATTCTTTTTTTTTGTTTTGTTTTTTTCCTTTATCTCCCCAAAGCCCCCCAGTACATAGTTGTATATTTTAGTTGTGTGTCTTTCTAGTTGTGGCATCTGGGACGCTGCCTCAGCGTGGTTTGACGAGCAGTGCCATGTCTGCGCCCAGGATTCGAACCAACGAAACACTGGGCCACCTGCAGCAGAGTGCGCGAACTTAACCACTCGGCCACGGGGCCAGCCCCCCAAGGAGATTCTTTCAAGTTAATGCCCTGGGAATCCCTCACTGACAGCCAGCCTTTCTATATGATATATCATCTTGCTTAATTTAAGTGCAATCTGAATAAGTGGTTTAAATTTTCTCCCAGTTATTGAGTTTTTCTCTCTCACATCCAAACCCAGCCTTCAGTACTCTGCATTGTGATGCTGGGTCTAGAATTCTAAAACCTGTATTTCTACTTCATCAGAGAGCCTGTAATGCTAGAAGAGGAAGAAGGGACATGCGCCTTACTGTGCTCCCTGAACGTTTCCTATTTCTGTGAGCATCACGCTAGCATCATTTCTTTATCCCAACAGCCTCAGTTCCTTCCTGTAGCAGCAGCTTAATTCAGTTTGGAGTTGTTATCGATGTTGCAGGACCATATTTATCCAGCCCTCTCAGAGATACCTGCATAAGCTGTCTGATGCCCTCTCTTCAGAGGTCAGCTTCCTCCTTTGAGTTCTTAAGTTTTAATAATTCCAGTTTCTTTCCTTTGTTCCCCGGTTTTAGGGGTGGGAAACACTTCTTGCAGTTGCTACCTCTGTGTCACCTGTTTTTTGCCCTTCCATTTACTTAGTTAACAACTTTATATCTAGATAACAATTATATTTTCTCTCTTCTAATAACTGATATGGTTTCTGTTTCCTGGCTGTATCTTGAATGATACAGATGTGTATTTGAGCTACAATCTTCCTGCTCTTTCTTTTTTTGAAATTGGCAGGAAGATATTTAGTCATGTCTAAGAATCTGCATATGACTTGCGAAAAAACAGAAGCAAGGTGAGTTCACATCAAACAATTTTTCAAAATAGGAAGGAAACTAGAAGAAATAAATGAATAATAGAGTGGCACATTTTGTATATATTTGATTTTTCCCCATTCTCCATAACTGAGCAGTTGCTCAAAGAGCTCCTATATTTTTTCTTAGTTCTGAAAGGCAATATATCCCAAAATAACACCATTACAGTAAAACAAGCTGCATAGCCCAAAGATGGACTTACTGGACTGATGTCAAATGATAGTTTCCATAGCACTGAGTGCTTACTTTAGGACTTTCTTAGAGCTGAGATGTCAGAAGGTTGTTATTCTGGCTTGAGGAAAGGCTTGAAAGAGTATTCTAGGGGAAGAGAGCATGGCTTAGCAATGGTTTGCTTCTGGGAAGGGTCTCGGGCTGCCTGGAGAGCAAAGAAAGAACAACTCAGGGACATGTTTTGAACAGTTTGCCGCCAAAGTTATCTCAAGAGAAGAAACCATTTAGCTGGTATGTCCTGAGGCTTAAGCCAAAATTGGAATAAAAAATTGAGTCTTTGTGTTATTATTCAGGCTTAGATTGCTGAGGAACGTACATGCTTTGGATCTATTTAGTGTGCCCCAGCTCAAAAAGAAAAGCTTCTTAAGCAGTAGTACCTGACCAGCTGATCCCCTACGTATGGCAAAAATTTCCTTCATTTTCCCTGAAATCTCAAATCTCCCCCCACCACAAGTCTAGGTTACACAGATGTAGTTCAAGGCAGGGTTTGTGGAAATAATTGTCTGTTTTTGAACTTCTGAGCTAAGCCAGGCATCACCTATTTCAGAGAAATTGCCCACCACACCTTCTTCCTCTAGGAAGTGTCTCAACATTCGTATATAAAAGCAGCCAGATATTCTTAAGCCTTTTTGAGGACTATGATTACAAGACACGCAACCTTCCTCACCACACACACTCCTATTTCCTGAGCAACACACCAAAGTTATTTGAATCAAATGGCATTGTGTATCCAAAGCATTTAACTTCTGATCCCTTGCTACAGTCTTAACATTACCACCAGTAAAACTTCCATTCTAATGTTTGTCTTGCCTTATTCACACAGCTCTCTTAATTATACTCTTTTTTCAAGTGTAAATTATATCCCAAAATGCCAGACTCCTAGACATTATTTTCTATGAATGACGATGTAATTCATATGATCACTCTAACATAAAAGTGGGAAGATAAAAGGACCTGTATGGTTGTAAACCATCTGCATTTTACTTAAAGTGATAAAGTACCAGCTCTGAGTAGACTGTAAATGGCTAGGTATGTATATTATAATCCCTAGAACAAATATGTACACACACACACACACACACACACACGAAGAGATAGAGCCCAAATGACAATAGATAAATTAAAATGAAATATTAAAGAATACTCAAATAATCCAAAGGAAGACAGCAAAGAGGGGAATGGTGGAACAAAAATGAAGGGGACAAACAGAAAACAAATAATAAAATGGTTGACTTAAATCCAACCATATCAATAGTTACGTTAAATGTAAATGATCTAAACACACCAAATAAAGACAGAGGTAGATAGATTGGTCAAACACACAGGAACAAAATATATGCTGTCTATAAGAAATTCACTTCAAATATAATTATATAAGTAGATTAAAGTAAAAGGATGGAGAAAGATATAGCATATAAACACTCATCAAAAGAAACAGGGAGTGACTGTGCTAACACAAGACAAAGTAGACTTCAGAGCATAGAAAATTACCAAGAATAGAGGGAAACATTACATGTTGATAAAAGAGCTGATTTACCAAGAAGACATAACCCTAAATGTGAATGCACCTAACAAGTGAGCTTCAAAATACATAGAGCAAGAGTTGACAGAACTAAAAGGAGAAAGAGACATACCTACAGTTATGGTAGGAGACTTCAACACTTCTCTCCTTGTAATAGATAGAACTAATAGAAGGATATAAAAAATTGACCAATACCATCAAGTCATTGGCTCTAACTGATATTTATAGGACATATCATCCATCAATAGCAAAATACACATTCTTTGCAAGTGCACATGGAACTTTCACCAAGATAAACCATATTCTAGGCCATAAAATGTACCTTAATACTTTTAAAATAATTGAAATTATACTACATGTGTTCTCTGTCATAACAGAATTGTTAGAAATCAATAACAGAACAATACCTCGAAAATCTCCAAATGACACACTTCTAAATAACCCGTGGGTAAAAGAGTAAGTCCCAAGGGAAATTAGAAAATATTTTGAACTGAGTGAAAATAAAAATGCAACATACCTAAATTTGTGGGATGCAGCTAAATCAATACTTAGAAGGAAATTTATAACATTATATGCTCATATTAGAAAAAAAGAAAGGTTTCAAAACAATAACATAAGCTTCCCCCTTAGAAAACCAGTAAAGGAAGAGTAAATTAAACACAAAGCAAGCAGGAAAAAAAAAAAAGCTCCTAGAATTAATTAATGAATTTAGCAAGTCCACAGGATTCAAGGTCAATAAAGAAAGATAAGAGCAGAACTCATGGAAATTAAAAATAGAAAAAACAATAGAGAAAGATCAATGAAACCAAAAGCTAGCTCTTTGAAAAAATCAATAAAATTGATAAACATTTAGCTGGACTGGTCAAGAATAAAAAGAGAAAAGACATTGAAAATAGGTATTTAAACAAATACTTGTGCATGAATATTCATAGCTGCACTATTCACAATAGCCAAAAGGGGAAACAACCCAGAAGTCCGTCAATTGATAGATGGATAAACAAATGTGTTATATCTATACAATCAATATTCTTCAGCCATGAAAAGGAATGTAGTACTGATACATGCTACAACATGGATGAACCTTGAAACATTATGCTAAGAGAAAGAAGCCAGACACAAAAGGACACAGATTGTATCCAGCATAGGTAAATCTATAGAGACAGAAAGGAGATAAGTGGTTACTGGAGGCTTAATGAGTACAGGGTTTCCTTCTAGTGTGATGAAAATGTCTTAGAACTAGATAGAGTTGATGGCTGTACAACATTGTGAGTGTACTAAATGCTGCTAAATTGTACACTTTAAAATGACTGATGGTTAATTTTATATTATGTGTATTTTACCTCAATAAAAAATAAAAAGAGAGAGAGAGAGGACACAAATTACCAATATCAGGAATAAAAGGATGGACATCACTACAGACCCTATAGTCATTAAAAAGGATAATAAGGGAATATGACAAATAACACTATATCTATAATTCAACAACTTAGGTAAAATGGAAAAATTCCTTGAAAGTCACAAACTACAAAACTGCAAGAAGAAATAGATAACATGAATAGTTCTATACCTAGTAAAGAAATTGAATTTGCAGTTAAAAATCTTCCAACAAAAAAATTCCAGGCCCAGAGGCTTTCACTGATAAATTCTACAAAACACTTAACTGGGAAAATATCTACTTAATTCCATTTCTACTTAATTTTTTCTAGAAACAAGATCAAACACCTATTTTATGAAGCCAAAATTACCCCATTACCAAAAGCAGGAAAAAGCAATACAAGAAAAGAAAGCTACAGACCAATATCCCTCAACAACATGTTAGAAAATAAAATCTAGGACTATATAAAAAGAATAATACATCATGATCAGTGATGCTCATTCCAGGAGTACAAGGTCGATTTAATAAGTTGAAAATAAATCCATATAATTCACCCTATTAATAGACTACACTAAAAAAAATCCACATGATCATCTCAATAGGTGCAAAAAAAGAATTTGACAAAATTCAACCTCCATTTATGATCAAAACCCTCAGAAAACTAGAAATAGCCAGGAATTTTCTTAATCTGATAAAGAGCATCTGCAAAATAACTACATCTTACTTAATGGTTAAAAAAAAGTGCATGCTGATATAAAAATCGAAGACAGGATGTAGAAGGAAGAAATAAACTATATTTGCAAATGACATGATTATAGAAAATCTCATGGAATCTACAAAAAAAAGCTTCTAGAACTAATAAATGAGTTTAGCATGATCACAGGATACAAGGCCGATATGTTGGCAATGAACAATTAAAAATTTAAAAACTTATGATAGTGCAACACAAAAAAGGAAATACTTAGCTATAAATCCTACAAAATATGTGCAGGACCTGTATTCTAAAAACTCTAAAATACAGATGAAAGAAGTCAAAGAAGATCTAAATAAATGGAGATATAAATTATGTCCATCAGTTGTAAGACTCGATACTGTTAACTTGTTAATTCTCCCCAGATTGATCTATAGATTTTATGCAATCCCAATCAAGTTTCCAGCAGGAATTTTTGTAGATAACAACAAGCTGATTCTAAAATTTATGTAGGAAGACCAGTGAATTAGAAAGGCCAAAACAGTTTTCAAAAAGAACAACAAAGGACTCATAGTATCTGATTTCAAGACTTACTATAAAGATACAATAGTCAAGGCAGAGTTGTAATTGGCAAAGGCCTGTGTTTATAAGGCTTGCAAATTGTCCCTAGCTACATATCTCTCTTTCCCAAGCACACACTCAAGCAACTGGTATAAGTGATATTTTGTCTTCCAAAGCAGCATGTGGCAGAGACTTCCAACTGTTCCCAAATATCCATTCTTCCCTCTTCTTTTTAGTAATAGAACTCCCGAATTCAGGACATCCCCATGCTTAACTGCCCCAGTTTTCCCACCTCAGTCACAGTCTTTTGACCTACTTAACCCCAAACTTATTTTTTTTAAAGATCGACACCCGAGCTAACATCTGTTGCCAACCTCCTTTTCTTTTTTCTTCTCCCCAAAGCCCCCCAGGACAGAGTTGTATATTCTAGTTACGGGTCCTTCTGGTTGTGCTACGTGGGACACCACCTCAGCATGGCCTGATGAGCGGTGTTCTGTTTGCACCCAGGATCCAAACCGGTGAAACCCGGGGCCGCCAAAGTGGAGTGCGTGAACTCAACCACTCGGCCACAGGACCGGCCCCTTAACCCCAAACTTAATTCTACCCTTCTTTCTTTCCTTTTCTCAGTTCATTCCTGTTCTCCATTCTCATTCAGCTCCTACCTTTATATAAATTCATCTGTGTTGTTCACTGTTATTTGTCTTTGTAGCCTTATATTCATTTCCAATTGGTTGCAAAAGCAAAAATAGGGATAATGAAAGTCTAAAGGGCAAAGCAAGCGTCCAACTCAAGCAGTTGCTAGCTGCTGGCAACTGGTAGTTTGGTTTTTTACCCTGAAGCTTCCTTTTCTCCTTTTGAGTATTTCACAAAGTATTCAGGTAGCCTGCTCCAATCATTTTGTAACTGAGAGATACATTATGGTCTAGAGAGACAATGTGTCCTGAACGTTCTCTCCCACTAATTTTTTTTTCCTGTTAGAACTGTTAACGTGTGGCTGCTTGATTTGTGTGATATTCAGCCAAACTTCACTAACCATTTTCAAAGCAGTGCTTGTAAAACATTCATTTTTTTGTCTTTACTTATGGAAATTAACTTTTATAAAGCAAAGAAAGCAAAATTTCATCGTGTGTAATAGTGCAAACAAATTTCAATTATATATCAGTCCTGTAGGCATTAATTTTTATTTACTGTGTTAAACAATATTGCATTTCAAGTGTTTATTCTCCAATGATTTGGTGAAGACAAATTCCCATGTTTTAAATAAAGAATTGAATATGCTAATAAACCCTTTTCTGTAATTTTATTGATTTTCATCTGTTTTCCTTTACCCCTTAGGAATTTCCCTACCTGAAATTTTTTGCTGTACTATAAGAAAAATACAGGCTGCATTAAGAGTCATTATTTTAAATATTGTTATAAATATTTTAAAAATATACAGTGTGTCCTTCAGAGTGATGAAAGTTCATTTACATAGATTCTTTCCTATTTGGAAATAATAATAATTATCATCTATTGAATACTTACTACATGTTAAGAATTGTATCTTTATTCACATTACTGCATTTTATAATACCATAAGTCTTTCAGAAGAAAAATGAAAAGTTAATGCCTTTTCCAAAGGTATGTAGTTAGCATTAAGCCTGATAGGCATAAACACACAATTTACGCAGAATATTTTAAATGTATTCATTTGAAGTCTATTTTAATATTGCAAATTGCCAATAATAAGTATAACCTGTGAGGATTCCTTTCTTTTACTGTTTGAAATGGAAGATCAATCCAATAATATTAATATTTCAACTTATAACCCTTATGTATGGATAAGCAATGATTTCTACTGGAATCCTTTGCTACTTCTCTGAAAAAAACAACTTGCTCTACAATTTAATTTTATTAAAGAACGTCAATTCTATATAATTTTTTTCTTTGCCTACATGAGTAAAGATAATAATAATAATTATCATTTATTGAGTACTTATAATGTGCCAGAGATTGCGCTAAATCCTTTACACACATTGTCTTATATAATTTTTACAACTACAACCCTGTGTGGCAGATATTTTATCTCCACTGTACAGTTGAGGAAACGGAGTCTCAGAAACAACCAGCAAATTCCTCAAGGTCATCCAGGGAGAACGTGTCTTAGCTGAGGCCTAAATCCCTGCTTATCATCAGGAGCGTCACTGTCTGACTGAACGCCAAAACACAAATACCACGTTGGAGTAAAAAGTGGAGAAAAAATCAGTCATTAACTACTGGTTCCTTGGTGTCACATGGACTTCTAGCTGTTGTACTGAATTTAACCAAGGTTATTATTGAATTCCGTCAGCCTGACTTCCCATGTGGCTAAAAATCCAAGGAGAATTGGTTGAGTTCTATCAGCTGTAAAGTTACCAAGTCATTTGGAAATATATAACTCTTATATCAAAAGAATTCTTTAAAAATCTCAGCTATATGATTAAATGGGAATCACACCCACACATACATGTGCAAAAAATGTGGTAATAAGGGAAGAGAAATAATTGTAGTAATAATGAAATAACAATACAATAATTAAATATTAGGGTAGTAATATTGGAATTGGAAGTTGTGGAAGCTGAAATGAAATTTCTCTCCTCAATTAAGAAGTAATATCTTTATATTACCTTAAAATATTAGGGGAAAAGCCATTTCACAAAGACTTCCTTCCCCTTGGCAGACTATTCTGCAGAATCCTAGTAAGCTTTCACAGATAATAGCTTAATTTTTGTTTTGTTTTCTTTTGTTTTACTTTAGGTTTATGACTCAAGAAGAATTCTCTGGGCCTTAAATGGTTTACTGTAATGGACAAGAAACTCTGTTGGAAGAAATTTTCAAAAAAGAAGTAAATAATTTAAATTTAAAAATCTATATGAATGGATATTTGTGAATCAGTATGTAGAGTATTCTTTTAGTAATCTAGAGACTGTAATCTGTTGTCCAAAAATCCTTTTCTCTTTTTTGTTGCATTTCCTATTACTATCAAAAGACAATATAATGACAATTGAAAATATTTCTCACCTAAGGAAGATATCTTATTGAAAGGAATAAAGATTCATAGATGTGATAAACATAAAATAATCATAAATATTTTGGTGAGAGTTTCACATAGAACAGTCATAGATACCTCATGATAAACACATAAAAAGATTTTATACTTAGCGTGTAATCCAAAAACACCTTTCAGGTCTCTCTTGATTGACCCTGAATAAAAGTCTTACTTCAGGTGACAAAAAAAGGTCCATTACTGTCGCTCATGCATTTCAACATGAAAATGGAATGGAATCATTGACTACAGGTAGAAATGTGCAAAACTACTCAAGATAAATACGCTGCTTTGAGGCTACACATTTACTCTACTTTGTCTGCCAGCTTGATTTTTGAATTGGGCACTCATGGATAAAAGGTATGTGATCTGAAAAAATAGTGTGTCTTTTAAAAGTCAGTGTCATGTAATGTCATTCCTTTTGGCAAAATTTATGTTACTTGGTATTAGACTATGGGCTGAGCTAATGAAATATGATGCATTAAAAGCTGCACATTGTGATTGCACTATGTGTCAGAACAATGAATTGTTATATCAGATACCTGTTCAGCTGTAAACTGGGCTCTCTGCAAGTCACTGACAAAAGGATTATATTCTCTTCGTGCCTGTATAGAACTTCTGTTGTCTAAAACATGCAGCCCTCCAACATCCATACTCTGTGACCTGTGGCCATTTAAGTTGCATGCATACAATGAGAACACAGCACATTATGTTTAAGAGCATGCATACGACGAGAACACAGCACATTATGACAACCACAATTGGAGATAGTTTTGTTTTCATTGGCATCTTTCTTCCAAAGATCCAATGGCTATATCTTCCCCTCTCTTCCCAGCAAAGAGACGTAGACGTGGAGCTCTAATGAATTCTGTATTGGTTAGAAAATCTTTTGGGCTGCAAGTAAGAGAAATCTCATAAACAGTAGCTTAAATGCATAAAGATTTATTTTTCTCACATAAGATGACTAGAGACAGACAGCTGCTGGTTTTGGTTCAGCGGCTCAATGATGTCAGGACTGGTGTCTCTGAAATTTTTGTCTTTCCCTCATAGTTGAAAGATAGATGTTTTAACTCTAGTTATTCTATCTACTTTGATGGAAGGAGTGGGAGAGGGGCAGTTCCTTGTATTTGTCCCTTTTATCAAGAAATCCAAAGCATTCCCACGATCACCTACATATTTCCACTTATATCTAATTGCCAGGAATTGTGCACCTGGCCATCTCCACCTGCAAGGGAGGTTGAAAAAGTAGGCCCTACAATGGAAGCAGGTAAAGAAGAAGCACTTGTGGGAATGAGTTGGGCGAGCCAGTTAATAGTGTTTACTGTAGAAGTCACTAACGATTTATAAATAGAGCAGAAAACAGAGTATGAGGAAGGATTTAAACAGTGATAAAAACATATGGTAAAAACCTTAATACTGACTTCTACCCCACACCATATACAAATATGAATTCTAGTGGAATGGGGATCTAAATGTGAAAGGTAAAAAATAAATCTTCTATGACAAAACATAGGATAATATCTTCATGACCTTGTGTGTGGGCAAAGATTCCTTAAATAGAATACAAAAAGCCCTTACCATAAAGGGAAAAATGTAGTAACTGGACTGCTAAAATCTAACTCTAAAATCAAGAGCTTATGTCCACCCAACATACCATTCAGAGAGTGAAAAGGCAAGCCACAGCGTTAGGCCTTGTTTCCAGTTTCTGACTATTATAAATGGTCCTCTCAGAACATTCTCGTACATTTCTTTTGGGAAACATAGGTAAGCATTTGTACTTGATACTTGGAGAAGAATTTGTGAGTCAGGTTGTGCATATGTTCAGCTTTAGTAGACTGTCAAATCTTCTTGGGTGGGCTCTAATAGAGACATTCCTGGCAAGTTTTAGCCCAACTTTCCTCCATAGATTCCTAAGAAGAGTCACATATTCAGTCACAGAAGTGGTATGACTAATGCCCTGGCTGACCCTCATGAGTTAGTAGAAACACAGTTTGGGAGAGAAAGGAAGGCTGAGCCATACCAGGTGGCATCAGCACATAGTGGGTATATTAGCTGCTTATTGCTGCTGTAACCAATCACCATAAACTTGGTGCATTAAAACAACACCCCTAGTGAATGCCCTAAGTTCCAGACATGCTCTCCCCTGCATCTACTGTGAAGTCGAAACCCTAGCTCCTCATGGTATTCAGGATCGGTTTCCACCACCTGCAAGTCTCCAGGAGAGTAAGTTCAGTTTTCTTTGTCTGATGATCCACTCACAAGAGGACCCAAAGCAATCAGATTAGTAGGCATAGCTTCAAGTTCAATGGAACTCTTGCTGTTTCCTCTATTGGAAGCATTCTCCATGGAACCAGGATCTCTAATGTAACAGGGCCTAAGGTGGCATGGACAGTAAGAACAAATTCCATAAGTGGGTTAGTGGATGTGATGGTGAAAGGTGCTTATCCTATTTCCATCCCTTGGTTTCTTGGTTCCATTCTGTGTATTCTGTGTATTGAGGAACAGTATATCAGCTATTGGTTTGGTGCATGTATCATATCCTTGAGAATGGTGCCCCAACTCTAGAGTGTATTCTCCCCAAGTTGTCATTTTAGCTGAGTCTTTAGAAGATCATTCCATCTTTCTATTAAACTGGTTGTTTCTAGGTGATGAGGCATCTGGTAAGACCAGTGGATTTTGTGGTCTCGTTGTTACCCTTCCTTTGATTTTAGGCAATATTAAGTGTAATACCATGTCAATAAGCAAATTCCTATCTGGAATAGATATCAATTCTGGTAAAGATAGAGCACTTGTTTAGATCCTTCAAGAACCAGATGCTGAGATAGGATTAGAGATGCAAGAATTTTTTGGAGGAAACACCTGAGAAGGATATGGTGGGAGGGAACAAGAGGAAGCAGGGAGATACTTCAGACTGCAGGGAAAGTCTGGTCTGAAACGTGTGAAAAGAAGGAGGGAAGGAAAGATTGGGTAGAAAAAACTTCAGACTGGAGTGCAATTCTTATAAAGTCTTGACCAGGTTGATAGGGAGTTCCTGAGCAAAGGTTTTCCATTAAAGGAATCCCACATTGGACAGGAATCATCTGACTCTAGTACCCCTGCTATGCTCAATAATTGGCTGCGACAGAAGCATGGCCTTGGTGTGAAGATGTGAATCCACAGGTTGGAAGCTGGAGGCTGACGGTCAACTATGCTCCCCACAGAAGTTTCTCTTGAAGGTAGACCTGAGTGGCATATTCTCATGGTTGCCACACTACACCTTTCAGGGTGCAAGGGGTCCTGTGTAATCAAGCTGCCAACCAGATAGTCTTCTGTTGGAATGGTGCCATATCAAAGGCTCAGTATTGGTTTCTACTGCTGGTGGGTTAGCCATTCAGCAGTGGCAGTCGCTACGTCAGCCTTGGTGAAGGGGAGCCCATGCACGCCCTTTGTAGTCATTATCTATGGCTGCATAACAAATTGCCCCGAAATTTAGTGGCTTAAAACAACAAATATTTATTATCTCACAGTTTCTATGGGTTAGGAATCTGGGTGCAGTTTAGGTAGGTGCCTCTGGCTCAAGTTCTCTCAAGAGACTGCAGTGAAGCTATAGTCTGGGACTGCGGTCTCATCTGAAGATTCAACCCAGAGGACCCTCTTCTAAGCTTATGCACATGGTTCCCAAGGGGCCTAAGTCCCTAATCAAGTGGGCTTCTCCACAGGGCTGCCTCATGATATGGCAGCTGGCTACCCCCGTGTGAATGGCCCAAGAGAAAGCAAGAAAGGGCACCCAAGATGGAAGTCTTTTTAATGACCTAATGTGAGAAGTGACATCCCACCATTTCTGCCATATTCTGTTTATTAGAATTGAGTCAATAGTCCATACTTGTGGGGAGAGGATGACACAAGGGCGGCAGTGCCAGGAGGCGGGAATCCTCAGTGGCCATCTTAGAGGCTGCCTACCACAGCCTCCATCTCTGCTACAATGGCCCCTCTGTTTGTGGACTAGAACTGAGGTGTCCGAGAAGACAAGTTCTCTGACATCCACAGGATAAGTCATTCTGTCTGCTGGGTTATGGAGTATCTCCACAGTGGTCGATGCTCTTTGCTGGGCATTAACATGAGACACAAAATCACAAGCTTCCTGTGCACTTTTGCCCTCTTTCCCATATTTCTTTTTCCATGATTGCCAGTTTTGTTTCTTTCAGGCCTCTGACCAACCAGCCAAGCCGTTCATCTCTGCCCCGGAGTCCATACCTCAGGCCTCTTTACCCTTATGCAAAGGGATTGACCAAGTGTCCTGCTTGCAACTTTGCAGCAGGAGAAGGATTTCCCTTTCCCAGTGTCCTTTAGGGCAACCTCTAAGTGGACTATGTGGCAGCAGCAGTCCATACATAGTTAACATCAACATATTGTACTGACCTATCTGTGGAAGAGGCCCAAATTTTTTCTTTTCCCATAAGAAAACTTTAGTCAACAGGAATCCCCAGGGAGGTCATAGGTTTGAGTTGAGGGAGTTGTGTTGGTGTGACTAACAGAGCCAGATGTCCTAGGAGACAGGGACACTGGTTCATGTAATTTACTTATGCCTTCTGGACCTGCTCTGGCCCAATCCCAAATGTACCATTTTTGCACAATGGCTTATGTTATGCCCACTCATGCTGTACCTGATAATACTCTTCTGACAATTGGTGGCTTTGGTCCTATAGTTTCTTGGTCACATTGCCAATTCTAACTCTCTACTAGGGCCCAGAGTGTTTCTGGAGTCATCTTTCAAAAAGTGAGTACTTCTCTACCACAGTAGGCATGGTCCGTATGCTATTCTCCTCTTAGGACTTACCAGAGACTCCACACAGCATCCTTATCCACCAGACACCTCAGCATCATTGGATCTGCTGAGTCATACGATCTTAATAGCAGGGAAGCTTGCCCTGCAGCCTGGACCTGGTGCAGAGCCCACTCTTGCTCTGTGCCCCACTCAAAGCTGGCAGGGTTCTGAATCACCCGATAAATGAGTAAGAACAGTATCCCCAAGTGCAGGATATTATTACCCTACTTATTAGGAAAGTGATTCTGGAGGCCAGGAGTGAGGAACAGATAAGTGAAACAGGGAAAGAAGAGATGCCAATGCAAGTGTGGATTATTGAGTTCACCACCACTGGGTCCTTGCTTCCATGGGCTGTCTGGAGTGCCTTATGGAATGTGTCAGAACTGCCTGCTGCCTGGAGAGTGAAAGGGGAAAGCGCTGATCCCAGGCTCCCGTTCCTCTGCTCTGTTGGTTGTGCATACTTGGGTCCTGAGCAGTTTACCATGCCTGTCTCCTGACTAGGTGGGGCACGGGGCCCAGGCCTGAAACAAGGCACTGTCCAGCCGTACTCATGCGATGCTGGTCAAAGCCTGAGTGCGACTGCATGCCACTGCTGTGGCTCCAGTAAGAGGGAGGGCCGAGAGAATGGGAAAAGAGGTACAAGTGGAAGGGAAGGAACGGCATCTTCCAGATCTCTTCAGGAGAGGTGCTGTTGCTAGTGATGAAGGAACTATTTCAAAGCTTTCAAGCATCTAGAGGTAATTATCAGAGACATTTCACAAAAATACACTTTCATCGACGGCACTCCTTTACTTAAGTAATCTCTCCAGGGTGCCTCTCCAGTTGGCCATCGGGTCTTATTCAACAGAAGTACAGCAGAGCAACTTCACATTGGCCCCATAGCCCGTACACGTCTCATCGCATGCAGGTTGTCTCAGAGTTCCAGGAAGATAAAAACATGACCAGCCTCTTGTTTTCATCAAAGTTAGAAATCTCAGTCTCATATTTGACTTTTATTTAACTCAGCCAATGCTGACTGTGCATCTGTTAGGCACTGAGCATTAAGCTTGCAGCTGGGGAGACTGAGGTGACTGTAATGTGGCCTCTAACCTTGAGGAGCTTGGAGTCATTTGGGGGGAATGGCGTGAAGGGATGGGGAGACTGAGTTCGCAGCCCTGTAAGTGCATGGGAAAACCACTTGCATTTGTAACAGTATCTGCAGTATTTAATAAAATATTACCTCCACCCTCCACGACTAGCAAGGGAAGAGTCGCCTCTCAGAGAGGAGACGGCTAGACTTTCCTCTGGTTCTGCCAGATTCACTCAGTCCTGGGGAACTCTCAGGTCTCTTCAACCCTCAGTCTTAAATGTTGATAAACTTGTCTCTTATAGAGCCCCTATAGATTCATTCTTATAGTTCACCTGAGGCCCAGGCTGGAATATTGAAACAGAACTCACTTAAGGTTTAGGGATAACAGAACAGAAGGGTGCCAAACAGTGAGAAACACAGCTTCCGTAGCTTCTAACTCAAATGCCTGAGAGCATCTCCCTGCCTAGATCCTGCAGGCCTCCTATGGTCAGTAGTCTCCCATACTAACAAGAAATGACCTCTTGTCCATCTGCCTCCTCAAAGTCCAGACCCAAAGGAGCAGGGCCCAGAGAAGGATGGTGTGTGTGTGAGGGAGGGGATGTTTCAGATGATCTTAGTAGCCCTCTTGCTGGAATGGGAAGGCTCAGTAACATATTGTTAAATGGGAAAAAAGTTTTAAAGCAGCATGTATTCATTCGAGAAATATTTATTAAGTACCTACTGTGTGCCAGGCATTGCTACATGCTGGGATACAGTGGTGAATAAGTGTAACATGAGTCCTTTTTATATGGAGTTAACAGTCAAACATGGATTCAGTATGATCTCACTAATGATAACACGTACATTTCTATATTCATATGAATGTGCATCCTACTGTGCTGTTAGTTTCCTGCTTAGGACCTCTTTCCCAGGTGACTTATTTATTTTAATGAGTTTGTATGCAGCTTAATAAGTACTAGCACTGTCTTAAGCACTTTACAAATATTAAATCATTTAAGCTTTATAACATCCTTAGGAGGTAGGCATTATTATCATCACCCACTTTTTTTTTTTTTTGAGGAAGATTAGCCCTGAGCTAACATCTGCGGCCAATCCTCCTCTTTTTTTGCTGAGGAAGACTGGCCCTGAGCTAACATCCATGCCCATCCTCCTCTACTTTATATGTGGGACGCCTACCACAGCATGGCTTGCCAAGCGGTGCCATGTCTGCACCTGGGATCCCAACCGGCGAACCCCTGGCTGCCAAAGCGGAATGTGTGCACTTACCCACTGTGCCGCCGGGCCGGCCCTCATCACCCACATTTTACAGGTGAAGAAACTGGGACGTAGATTGGTCAGTAACTTGTCCAAGTTTCCAGTTAGTAAGAAGCAGAGCTTGGATTTGACCCTAGGCAGTGTGGCCCAGAGTCCATGCTCCTAGCCACGAGTCCTGACACTAACCACTAAACTCCTGACACTGGAACAGTTCCACCTGATCCGCTATCCTTGGGGGTGGGCCCAAACTCCAGAATATGAACCCACGACCTCAGTATACACTATCGTATCCTGAGACACAGATACACACACTGCCCCTGAGGGCCAGGGCCTGGGCAGCAGCAGCAGCAGAGGTCTGTTGGCTGGTGCGTTACATTTATTTACTTCTGGTTTACAGTGACGTCATGCATACAAACTCATTAAAACAAACAGAAAAAGGGCAAAAGGGTGGAGGTAGAGTTGGGGGATGTGGTAGATGTTTATTTACATCAGAAAACCCAGGCTGAGGGACACTGCTGCAGATCAGCACAAAACAGAGCTCTGAAGGTCTGGAAACCAAAAAGGAAAATATGAAGCGTTACACGGCTTTTGTTGCCTGACTGAAGGAAGATCCTTGACAGTAGCGAGGGCCCTAGCTGCACAAACTTTTGGTTTGTGGGTCCGGCTGCTTTCATTTCTTTGCTTTACGGGTCTGCCCGGTAACTTTATATTAATGATCTACTGGGTTTCTAGTTGTAATATTTGGCTTTGGTGAGTCTGCTGGTTTTTGTTTCGTTTTGTTTTTACTCCAGTATTTCATTGTTCTGCTGTGTCACCTGAAATTGTATTTCAGTGTGCCAGCCAGTAGGATGACAACATTTATTGAATTTAGCACCCGCTGTGTGCAGAACACAGGTGGGAGCTGGGGGAGGAAGATTTATGGAAGATGAAATTCTTGTCTCTAAAGATGCTTATAATCCAAGTAGGAGAGTGAGCACACCCTTGTGAAGGACTCAAACCATAGTTTTCAAAAGAAATAGACCCAAAATGAAAATTAATATTGGGTGATTCCAAAGCATCCAGGGAGCATTGAATCAGCAGGGCTCAGTCATGGTAGACTTTCTCCAGGAGGTGGGTTTTGATCCTGAATTTAAACTAAGGGTCTTGAACTGGCAGGGTAGAAGGGTGTTCCAGAGCCACCATGAAAGCCAGAATGAGTGAATCAAGTGTAGGGAAAGGTAAAGACAGTCAGGTAGGTGTCCTTGAAGGATGACACCAAGAAATAAGAAAACAAAAGCTAGCCTTGGTGGCCTAGTGTTTAAGATCTGTGCACTCCACTTCTGAAGCTCGGTTCGGTTCCCCAGTTCCGTTCCCAGGTGCGGACCCACACTACTCATCTATCAGTGGCTCCCGTACAAAATAGAGAAAGATTGGCAACGGATGTCAGCTCAGGGCGAATCTTCCTCAGCAAAAAAAGAAAGAAAGAAAACAAAACAAAGGAAGCTCTGCCCTGCATTCTTTGGGAGACTCAGGAAGAGGCTGCTAGAGCTCATGGGAGGTATGACTCATTTTATCAACAGACATGTTTTTTGAAAATATAAAACAACAGTCAAGAGTTGTTGAGTACCTATTGTGGGTCAAGCATTGAGCCTTAATCTTCAGTTTTGCTCTGTGGAGCGGGCATTATTACTTGCATTTTGCACACAAGGCAACAGGCTCAGCAGGAAGGTTAAGCGGCCTGTGTGCCCAGGGTCATCCAGCTTCATTAAAGGATGGAGCCCCCAAGGTCAGTCGCTTCGTCTGATCACAAAGCTGAAGCTTTTGTGCCACACACATTCTTGTAAGTTGAATATTTAAGATACACTAGAGGTGACAATTATTTGAATCAGCCCTGAAGTCATCTCCTTCGTGAGGTACATTAACTACAAACATTTTTTGCAGGGTCTGAGGTAGAGGGTAAGGGTTTTCTTGACTGTGCGCGTGATGCTAAGTTTCTTTCTTTAAATATACATCACTTTGCCCCCGTTTGACGCCAGATAATGGCACCGAAAGTATCCTTAATACGATTTTTAGGTCACTCTGTCCGTTAAGCGGATAATCTCGCAAAGCAACGTCTTGGCCAAACCAATCTAGGGGGAGATAGTGAAGTTTCCCAAACACCCAGGCCGTGGCGACCGGGAAAAGTGTAACTTTGTGCAAACTAACAGAAGGGCTATTCTAGCACTGAACGGAGGGCTGTCGCAGGTTTCTCGAGGGAGCAACTAGGTGGAGCGGTGGGACGCTGGGGCCAAGGGCGACCTCCCGGGCCCGCGACCCCGCACCCAGGAGCGGCAGCGGCGCCCGGGCCGCCGGCGTGTGCGCATGCGCTGGGCCGCGCCGCCACGCCCGCCGCCGCGCGCCGTCTCCGTCCGCGGTCTCGCCGGCTCCGCGCCCCTCCTTCCCGCGGCGCTCGAGGGACCATGGCCGATCCCCGCGTGAGGCAGATCAAGATCAAGACCGGCGTGGTGAAGCGGTAAGCGGCCGCGAACCGGGGAGCCGCGGCGCCGGCGTGCCCTCGCCTCATGGCGGCCCGCGCGGGCGGAGCAGGCCCGAGGCGGCGCCGGGCTCCAGGCCTCAGCTGGGCCCGCGTCCCTGCGCCCGGCCGGGCCGCCCTCGCCCCTCCGACGGGAGCCGGGGAGCCGCGGGGGGCGGCGGCCCCGCCTGGGCGCGCGGGCGGGCGGTGGGGCGGCCCGGGGCGCGGGGCGGGCGGGCTTGGCCGGCTCCTCCGCGCGCGTCCCGGCCTCCCTGCCGACCGGACCGGGGCGGGGAGGGCGGGGTCGGGGCGGCCGCGCGGCCCGGGCGAAGTTTGGGGGCCTGATCGCGGCGAGGCCTGGGGGGTCGGGTCTTGAGGAGGCGGCGCCGACGTCCAGCGCTGTCGTCGGCTCCGCTGCCCGGCGCCGTCCGCCCCGAGGCCGCCTCCGCCCGCGCGGCCGTGGGAGCCGCTCCGAGGCTGCGGGGCGCCGGGGAACTTTGCTGCTCGCGCCCGGGAAGATCGGACTTTCTGGGAGGCGTTTCCCGAGGAGAGACGGAGCCGCACGGGGCGAACGTCCGATCCAGCCGGCGGCGCCTCCCTGCTGCCCACCCCTCCTCCTGCCCTGAGAGGTGCCCCCGGGAAGGACTGGGCGGACGGGGATCAACTCCCTCGGGAGGATGCCGCCCGCGAGTGTCGTCGCGGCGCCCCCCTGCGCTCCCGGGCAGCCGGCTCGCGGTCCCGGCGGCGAGGAGGCGGGGCGAGCAGGAGGCACAGGCGCTGCCTTTTCTCGGGGGAGGCTGCTTGGGTTCACGTCTCGATTCTGCCATTTATTGTGTGCTGTTGAGTATCTTACCTTGCACCGTGCCTCAGTTTCCTCATTTGTAACGTGGAGTTTAAGTGCCCACCTCCTGCAGTTGTTACAGGAACCGCCTGCTGTGCTGTTCAACACAGTGTGTGGCAAGTAGCCAGTGGCTGGTAAATGTTAACGAGTGATATGGTTCTTATTCCTGTTTTACAGATGAGAAACTGAGGTTTAATGAAGTTAAAATAGAAAAACTAAACTTGTCTAAGGTCACTGCTAGTTAGTGGCAGAGCAAGGAAAAGAACCAAGGATTCTGATCTACAACTTGTTAAGCTACAACACTCTAAAAAGAGTCTTTTTAAAAATATGTGATAATAGGAAGGGAATTATGTATAATTGGAAATAGAAATAATCTGCACTTTCACTGCTCCCCCCCCCCCACCCCGAGTTCTGTTGTTCCGTTTTGATAGACTTACGTTGGTTGTGTCGTTTCAGTAAATCTCTTTGGCAGAAGTATCGGGATATAATGGAGAGTGTTTTAGACTGAAAGTCGTGAGAAGTGACTTCTAGTGGTGGTTTTCCGTTAATTAACTTTATGGCCTTGTCATTCTCGTCCTAATGATCTATACCAGTTTATAAAATTACTCAGTTCATGTAGTTAAATGCTTACAAGTAGTTAAAAGTAGAAAACACACTCATTTAGATAATTGATAAGCTAAGTTTTTAGGCTTTCAAAAATTCCCAAGTACTTACGGAAACTGCTTGGAAACAAAGTTTTGATTTCAGTTTGTTTTCAGTAATAGAGCATTTTTAAACTTTATTTTTGATTCTTCATACTCCTGTAAATTTATCTTTTTTGTGAAACCACTTCAAAAATTTCTATAATATCTCAAATTGCTTATAAATTAATGGAAATGTCTACTATACTTTTTTTTTTTAAAGATTGGCACGTGAGCTAACATCTGTTGCCAGTCTTGGGTTGTTTTTTTCTTTCTTCTTCCCAAAGCCCCCCAGTACATAGTTGTATATTTTAATTGTGAGTGCCTCTGGCTGTGCTGTGTGGGATGCCACCTCAGCATGGCTTGACAGCAGTGCCATGTCCACACTCGGGATCCGAACTAGCGAAACCTTGGGCTGCGGAAGCAGAGCAAACGAACTTAACCACTTGGCCACTGGGCTGACCCCCATGCATTTTTTTTTTTTAAGGAAGATTAGCCCTGAGCTAACATCTGCGGCCAATCCTCCTCTTTTTTTGCTGAGGAAGACTGGCCCTGAGCTAACATCCATGCCCCTTTTCCTCTCCTTTATATGTGGGACGCCTACCACAGCATGGCTTGCCAAGCCGTGCCATGTCCGCACCTGGGATCCGAACCAGGGAACCCCTGGGCCAAAGAAGAGAAATGTGCAAACTTAGCCGCTGCACCACTGGGCCGGCCCCCCCCATACCTTTATTTAATGGCTTTTCTGCTGACATTTGGTGTAGAACTTCCTCTTATATACTAAAATGAGATGTGTGTTTTTTTTTTTTTTTAAAAGTAGAATTTCTGTTTTAGCTGTTTATTACTCATATTTTGTTTTGGTGGATAACCATCTAAATCCGTGATATTGTTCCTACTCTCTCTTCTGTTATTTTTCTCCTGAAAATTATTTGATTATGACTCTTTCCATCTTCTGTCTTAGTATCCTATTTTAGAAACTCTGCGTTTTGGGGTCTGGCCCTGTGGTGCGTTTTGGGGTCTGGCCCTGTGGCCGAGTGGTTAAAAGTTGGGCGTGCTCCACTTCAGCAGCCCAGGGTTTGCAGGTTCAGATCCTGGATGCAGACCTACACCACTCATCAGCTGTTCTCTGGAGGCATCCCACCTACAAAGTAGGGGGGGAATGGCTCAGGGACAGTCTTCCTCAAGCAGAAAAAAAAAAAAAAGAAGAGGATTGGCAACGAATGTTAGCTCGGGCAGATTTTCCTCACACGCGCACACAAAAGTTCTACATTTTACCTCAGCAAAGAGAAAAATAGATGAGGCAGATGTAGCAACATATAAATACTTATTGGGGCTGAATGATCAGGGGGCTTCATTATATTCTTCTCCATATACTTTAAAGTTTTCTGTAATAAGGATTTAACAGGGATTCATTTTTCCCCGTTTTCCAAATTTGGTTTCAAAGCCTCCTTGATCACTTTCATGATTCATCCATGTTCTTGGCTTTGTGAATGGGACTCTGTTCATCGGTTTCTTAGAGCAGTGGTCTAAAAACCAATTTCTGTTCTTGGTACTTTTTCTGGTCAGATGTTTGTTTCCCATAGCCTCATTTCTCTTCACAAGGCACTTTTATTTGGAAGAAGAGCTTTACAGTCATCATTCATGCCCCCAGTGGCTTCAGCTTTCTCTCCATGAAGTGACAGCTGCTAGAAATACATTCTAGTGTTAGTCCTGGAGTTCGATTGGGCAGACTGCACTAGAGAGGCGGATTCTTAGAGCTCAGTGTCTGATCACATCTGCTGGGGTGGTTCAGGTGACCCATGAGTTTCCTGTAGCGGGTTTTAGGAAGAAGTCTGGACAGGCAGGTGGGATGTTACGGAAACAGGCACGGAGTAGATGGTGGTATGTGGCAACAGGGAGATGAAACAGTGAGTGGAAGATGCGCACATGTCTCAGCCTGTTGGCAGAACGGCGAAGGCAGTCTAGTGGATGGCAGCCACGTTAGGAAGCAAACTGGAAGCTAGTTTCAAGGGCATTATTTTAGGCCCTAGAGGAAATAGGCAGAGGCCTCACAGTGCCCTAGTCCTAGAGAAACTTGGTTACCTCCCATGGAACAAAGGCGAAGGATCTGATTTCTGGAAATGGGTTTCCAGAGAGATTAGATCCCTAGGAGCAAGGAAAGGGTCCATTTACTAAGAATGGCTTATAAAAGTCTCTGTGAGTTGAACAGCAATGAGGCTGACTTGGTCCTGAGCCTCTGATTCCTGGTACTCCTTAAATAGCCCCTTCCCAGCAACAGAGTTGTTTTTTCCAGAGCTAATCCTGGCTATGAAACTCCAGAGATGTGTGCACACTAGGGCTGGATGGATAATTCTACTAGGTTTCTTGAGCAGCAGCCTTTATTCACATGTGACTCACTCTTAGTGGGTATTGCCTGGTAGGTTTGGGTCTGGCAGGCTCTTCTTAAAGATTTGGATCCATGTTCCAGGCAGATTGCTAGACCTGCTGATGTCTGTGAATGGGTCACAGCTAATATGGCAGCCCCAGCAGGGAGTTGACCAAATATTACTCTAATTTTATTCTTCTCCAGTGCAGAACTGTAACTCCTCCCACCCCTTTTGTTTGATGTCTTGGTGGCATCAGTTGTCCTTGTTTACCTGGGGCTGAAGTGTTTCCCAGGATGTGAAATTTTTCATTGCTAAAACTGGGAAAGTCCCAGGCAAACGAGGAGACTTTGTGTTGGTACCTCTTCTGTAACTAGCTCACATAGCACTGTTTTGTGTGTTCTCTGATTGATTTGGAGACTATTCGCTGATAGTACACCTGTGAATAGAATGTTGCTCCTTTCTTAAAACTTAATTGCACCCTGTAAATATGTGAATGTGAATCCTTGCTGGAGTAGCTTTTTTCTGTATTAATTTAAATTGTTAAGTGATTTAGAAAATTTTCACTAAAGTAGAAAAAAATAGAGGATTGATGTTTTAAATGTTATGATATTTCAGCTAAATGACCTATGTTTACCATGTTTCCAAGCAGGATTTGTGTTTATGGATTAAGGTTTTTTTAACTAGATTTATGGTAAATTCAAGAAATTCTTCTGCAATAACAAAATGTTTTCATCTATTTAACATAAAAATTATTTAATAACTTTAAAGCCAGCTTATTTTCAGTAAAACGTACTAAACTAGCACACTGATGAGTGAGTTAATTGATTGAAAATGCTTTCTTAAATATATCTTTTTGTAACCATTTTAGATTGGTAATGGCTTAAAATCCAGTGTGAACAAAGAATGTTAGGGCATTGGAAATAGCACTGACATTGGCCCATAGTTTTCCTCTGATTAAATGAAAGTGACACCAGTAGATTAGAATGAGACTAGGACAATTCACACTGCAATTGTGTTAGTTTAACTTTAACAATCTTTTAACACTCTTGTTTAAATGTAGCTGACATACCATAATTACAAATCTACAAGCCTTGATTATAGAATTTTACATCACGAATCTGTGGGGAAATTGTATTGATTTTTTTTTTTTTTAATAAAGCAAGCACTTTTCCCAAACTGTGGCATCTTCCCAAGTTTCTTTATACCTATACCTTTGATATGCAACTGTCTATGACCTATATACTGTGTACTGCAGGCATTAAAACAACATAAAAAGTAAGTAAAATCTCTATGTCATTAGTTAAATATATATATTCATATATAATATATATCAAACATTATACTGAGATACATTGTATATACTGAATATATATATTATACTGGCATAAAAGTGAAAAATATGAATGACACCTGTACTTACATAGGCGTAGTGATATAGTTTTCCCCTTTACCTGTTTACACATTTCCTATATTTAAAGTAATATTGGATAGAAGTGTGGTGGATAGTGTCTGGAAGAGTTTAAGGACATAGCCCTGTAAATTATTCCTGTAAGCTTTAGGGGCTTTGTCATCTGCTTTTCTCCTCTTCTCCCACATCATAACCCTTTGATTTGAGTTAAAGTAAGTTCAGCCAAAATGGCCAACTCCTTTTGGAATTTCTGTATTGTATCCAGTTCACCAAAGCAGTCGTCAAAGGCGGTGTCAAATGGATTGCAGTTGGTAGGCTCTTCACTGCCTTCTGCCAACTGCTTGGCAAGCAGTGACTCTTAGGAGCTGCACAGCTGGCAGCCAGACGTCTCTTTAAGCTGGAAAGGAGGAAAGCTAAGGCCACTGCTGACCATGGTTTTCTCAACATGAGCTATATTATTTTGCAAGTTGAATGTGGAAATGAAAGATCTTTTGACCCCTTTGTGTGTGTGTGTGAATGGATGTGTTGTGTTTTTATTGCATTTTTTTGTTTGGTAAGAAATTTTGAAAATCTGTAATAAGAAGGTTGGAAAATTTTGTTGTTAATAGTCTAGAACCCTTAGAATATAAATGCTTATTAGATCATGTAATCTGTCTATCGCAGTATTCCATTTCCAATAATACATGTATAGAAGAACATAATTCCTACTATGATGCTGTTTTATGTTCCCAAATAGAGCTGATTTTTTAATAACATCAAAGATCTGACTAATCCAAAGATCACTTATTTAGCATCCTCACTCAACCTGCGTCATTGAATCACCTGGTATGGTGTTGGCACACAATAAATGCTCAGTGAATGAATGAATGAATGAAATCTTACTCTATAAGAATTTTTTTTGACCTATTAAGCAATAGGGAGCTACTGAATCAATTACAATATTACAGCCTAATAGTTACTATAGTTATTTATTCTGGCAGTTACAGTTAAACAGATGAATCCCAGGCTCTGTACTACATACTGGGCAAGTTACTTAACCTTTAAAAGCCCGAGTTTTCTTAGCTGGGAAATGGGTTAGTGATAGTATCTTTCTCGTATTGTTAGGAGGATTAAATAAGATAATCTTGTAAAGCAGTTAGCCCAATTGCCTGATGCGTAGTAAGTGTTGGATATATGTTCCAACTGCTGTCATGATCATCATTATCATCGTTCTGTAGACGTATAAGCAGTGTGGATTGAGGACATAGGGATGAATGGTTACTGATCCCCAGGAGAGACCCTGGAACTTGCTTTCTTTTAAATTATGATAAAAGCTTACTTTTTAGTTGTTTGTCATGTTCCCTGATTGGCTGTGGAGGGAAAATGGAGGAACGTGAAGCTTGTGTTTTTGAGTAGTCTCTAGGACTTTGTAATGGCTGTCTTTCTATAAACTGCTCAGGCAGTGATTCCCTGCTCCAAAGCCCCAGCAAAAACATCTCTGTTTATGTCATGACCTTGTCTCTTTAACAGCTTAAAAATACCGTATCAGTATCATTAACACAACGTGCGAAGGCCAGGCCCACTCTTGCTGCACGTGTGCATATGGTTTATTTTAGGGAAGGCTAGTCAAGTGAGAGAGTTGTTGAGAGCCCTTATGCTAAAATCTGTAAATGACTCACCACAGCTCTCAGAAGACATTCCTACAATTCTGATGCTAGATTGTAGTTATTTCCCAACCCTCTTGAATGTTTTGTTTTTAACCAAGTTCCGTATTTGTTGTTGTTGAGACCGTTTCACCTGTGCTAAAGAAATATCTTATGGAGCCTTATGTATATACATATGCTCTGACTCAGGGTTTGTCTGTAAAGGTTATTGGAACAAGTAGGTGTCTACCTTTTCACTAAATGATCCTCAGCTTCTGAACAATACTTAATGCATGCTTTCAATATGGCGTCCATTGCCTGAAACACATCTGTGCTCTATGAAACTTTTAAAGATCTATAAATCTACTGCTGTCTATTTCAACTTAGATTACTAGTAGTGTCATAATTTAGATCTCCAAACCTCAGATAAGTTCCAAGGACTCTGCTTTATATCAAAGTATATGAAGATTTTTCTTAAGGCCAAGTAGTTTTTCTCATCTTTTCAGTGACCAGAGGGATCATATGTAATACATTGCTTTTCACAAGACGGGCATTTAATATGTATTTGTTAATTGAGTCAGGAATGGAAGAAACTATAAAAGAGGTCAGTAATATGAAGGGGAACAGCTCAAGAGTCTGAAAGTAGAAGTTCACTTTGTAAGTAAAAGCGAGAGACTGAAATGGAGAAAGATTGGTGATTTCTCTGGTTAAACTTCGGAAGAGCAACAAAACAGCTCTAAGTAATAACCTTCAAAGACTTGTAATATAGTCTTTGTTTTTATTAGATAGTGTTTTTATTAGAGAAATAAAGGATAAGAAAATACCTTTTTATATCAAAGATTTGTTTAAAGTTAACAACTTTATAGCATTTTTTTAACTCCAAAGGAGACTAGTCTATTGTAGAAAAATTTTTGATTATTATAGTTCGATCAGAAAAGGTTTTGTAGTTTACCTAGAATTAACCAGAACACCATCTCCCTTTGATTCTAACTTAATAGGAGAGTGTGTGTGTGTGTGTGTGTGTGTGTGTGTGTGTGTGTGTAAAACTGCTTGTTGCTGAGGTATTTACATAAATAGACTCACCCATTCCAGGTTGTTTTATTGAAACCTAAGAAAAATAGTAGGGGTATAGGTCAGTTGAAATCTAATTATGAGCAGTAGGTGGTATTGCAGGGAAACTTAAAATAGCAAAGTTTTGGGCCCAGTCCTTAAGGAATTTATACTCTAAGTTATGCAGTATACGTGTGTCTGAACATTTATTCTTAGAACTTTAAGTATCACTTTATGTAAATTTCCAGTCTCCACCTTTCTCCTAATCTTTAGACTCATTTTAAAGTATTGAATGAATGTCCTTATTTTAGTATCCTCCAGTTTCAAAACTCCATCTAACACCAAATTAATTATCTTCTCAAATCTGACCCTCTTCATCTGTTTTCTTTTATGAAAAAAAGAATTATTTCATGTATGAAAAAAATCTAGAGAAAGTATAATAAACCTGAAATGAAACATTACAGGTACATTTGAAGTGCCTGTTTCTGAGTCTGTTCCACTTCCTTTTTGCCTATAAGTAATTATTCAGAATTTGGTCTTCATCATTTCCGTGCATATGTTAAACTTTTAGTTTATATGTAGGTATACATTAACCGTATTATTGTTCTGCACACTTAACAACTTTATATAACAAAATGTGTCTGGAAGGATACACAGGAAACTGGTCGTGTTGGTTGTCTCTTGGGAGAGAAGCTGTGTAAGTGAAGGACAGGGATGGGAGGAAATTCTTATAATCTTAAATCATCTATTACCTATCAAAATATAAATTAAAATTTTAAAAGTTGTAAATAGTGTCATACTGTAGGAATCTTTCTATAACTTGCTTTTTGTGCATATTTTGAGATTTATTCATGTTGAAACATACAGCTCTAATTAATTCTCTTGTGTGAATGTGCTAGTGTTTTTTTCATCCTCGTATTGATGGATACTTAGTTTTATTTTTTCCACCCGGTTTTTCACTTTTACAAATGCTGCTACCATGGGCTTTGTTCACTATGGCTCCTAGTGCACATATTTAACAGTTAGTGTAAGGCAGAATTTCCCAAAGATTGGGCCCTGAATGGATTACAGGTGTATGGAGGAATAGCTCTCCTTAACCTTCAGGATGGCCAGATGTGGCCAAGAGCAGCCACGGGATATATGGGCGAAGAGCTGTTCAGACAAAAGGAACGGTAAATAGAAAGGCTTGAAAAAGAAAGCAAGGTTGGTCAGTTGGTGAGGCGCAATAGCCAAGTGAGAGAGGAGGAGGGGTAGAAGACACTCCGAAAAAGTGGGAGGGAGAGTGTACAGATCCCTCTAGGGCCTAGTGGGTAAGGACTTGGGCTCAAATCTCAGATCAGATGTCACTACCTCTGTGGAAGTTTCCTGGCCATCTCCAAAGTTAGTGCTCCCTTCTCTGTGTTCTCAAGGAACTTTGTAGTCTTCCCAAAGATAGTACTCTTCCCACAGATAGTACTGAAAATGCATTAAGCTATCTCTTCCATTCACTAGACCATTGGTTTCCAAGTGTGGTCTAGGGGCCCCTTGGGGACCCTGAGACCCTTTCAGGGTGTCTGCGAAGTTAAGTTAGTTTCATAGTAATTGAGACATATTTGCCTTTTTGACTTTCATTTCCTCACAGTTATACAGTGGAGTTTTCCAGAGGCTGTATGATACGTGATATCACGACAAATTGAATGCAGAAGCAGATATGAGAATCCAGATGCTTCTGTTAATCCGATATTTAAAAGTCTTGCAAAAATGTAGAACAGTGCCTTTCTTCTCACTAAATTTCTTTTTGTTTTGGAAAATATAGATATTTTAAATAAAAATAGGTTATTTTTGTTAACATTTACATTTATTTTTAAGTGAATTAACAAATATATTTGTTTTTTTAATTTTTAAAAATATTTTTTAAATTTCTCAGTTTTAATTTCTAGTACAGTAAATATTAACAGATATAATTCACAGACATAAAACCTTCTTGGTCTTGTGGTACTGTGATTTGTAATAAGAAATATATATATTTGGTCTTCCCTTTCCTGACACAGAGCTCCTAAAACCCTTGGAATTTCCTGACTGATGAGAGCAATAAAGGTGTCTTCTGTTATATTAGTAAGCTGACTTTTGGAAAGTCTTTAGGTAACCTAAGGAGGGGGCTGTTGCCAGGGGAACCAACCATGATTAAAGGCTTGGAACTTTTATTCCCATCTCCTGACCTCTAGGGAGGGGAAAGGGGCTGGAGGTTGAATCATTCACCAGTGGCCAACGAATTTGATCAGTCGTGCCTATGTAATAAAGTCTCCATAAAAACCCAGAAGCACTGAATCTGAAGAGCTTCCAGGTTGGTGAACTGCACTGCGTCCACATGCTGCCATGGCAGGCCCCAATCTCCATGGGGACAGAAGCTGCTTTGTTCAGCACCCCACCCTATATATCTCTTCATTTGGCTGTTGATTAATATCCGTTGTAAAATCCTGGTAATCTAGTGAGTACACTGGTTTTCGCAGTTCGGTGAGCCCCTCTAGCAAATTAATCAATCCCGAGGAGGGATTCCTTGAGACCTCTGATTTCTAGCCAGTCAGAAGCCCAGGTGGCAGCAGTCTTGTGGGACTGAGCGCTTAAGCTGTGGAATCTGATGCTGTCTACTGCAGGGAGGTGGCGTCAGGATTGACTTGAGTTGTAGGACACTCAGCTGGTGTTGAAGATTTGCTTGGTGTGGGGAAAAAACCCCACTTAGCAGAATTGATGTCAGAATCAAAATTGTAGGCTGTCAGTAATTTTTAAGAGCATAAAGGTCTTTTGAGACCAAAGAGTTTGAGAACCGCTGTACTAGAACAGTAATTCTCAAACTTTATTATGGAAAAGAACTAGAGTCCTTTTTTTTTTTGAGGAAGATTAGCCCTGAACTAAGATCTGCTGCCAATCGTCCTCATTTTTTGCTGAGGAAGGCTGGCCCTGAGCTAACATCCATGCCCATCTTCCTCCACTTTATACATGGGACGCCTACCACAGCATGGCTTGCCAAGCGGTGCCATGTCCGCACCCGGGATCCGAAGTGGCAAACCCCGGGCCACCGAAGCGGAATGTGCGCACTTAACCACTGTGCCCCTGGGCCGGCCCCCAGAGTACTTTTGTGTGTGTGTGTGTGTGTGTGTGTGTGTGTGTGAGAGGAAGACTGGCCCTGAGCTAATGTCCATGCCAGTCTTCCTCCATTTTGCATGTGGGACGTGTCCATAGCATGGCTTGATGCGTGGTGTGTGGGTCTGCACCTGGGATCTGAACCCATGAGCCCCAGGCTGCTGAAGTGGAGTGCATGAACCCAACCACTATACCAATGTGCCAGCCCCCCAGGGTACTTTTTAAAAACACGTTTACCCATGCTCTATCCCACAGGATTCTAATTCTGTAAGTGTAGGGCAGGATCCAAGAGTTTATATATTTTACTAACCTTTGTGTGATCTCTTGTATGTGTTCCTCTCACTAAACTTTGAGAAGCATTGTCTCTTTGAGCTTCTGAAAGTGCAAAACTGTATTATCTATGTTTGTCCCTTTAGCATACCATCTGGTATATAGTAGGTGTTCAACAGTGTTTGTTAAATGACTGGATGAGAGTGGAGGGTAGAGTTGAGATGTAGGTGACATCAGAAAGCTATGTTCTTGTTTGGAATGGAGAATTTAAATTGAGATGACTAACAGTGACTTGGGTTTTATGAAAAAAGGAGACAAAGACTTTTGAATTGTTTTTAGTTAATTCTAATAGAAGATAAGAAATCACTAATACCTTGTGGGGGATCAGAATTTGCCACCTCAAAATGTGTCTCTTTGGCTTGATTATTTTTAAGAACAAAAGATTCAGGAAGAAACTTTGATCTTCCTGCTAACTGCTTAAAAGAATTTACGATAGAAAGCCTGTTTCAGGAGTTACAGATAACTATAGTATAATATGAACTAAATGTGGTACGTAGGGAAGAACCTGGAAAGGCCTGTTTGATCAAAGCTACCTCCATGTATCCTTGTCTTTGCAAGGCGTGGCAAACATTTGTTTACCAAACACTTGCTTTTCCATCTCCACGTGAATTTCCTGCCTTCTCGTTGAAGTCCCAAACATCCCCCAGCATCCCCCTTTGTCTTTAGTTGAAGATGGTATTTAAGGTGATGGCTTCAGCCATTTTGGTGAGTTACTCAGTTTTCCTGGATTTCTCACATGTATACCTGTTACTAAGTTTGATTTTGATATATCAAAAGTTTGATTTTTGATATATATTTTCCCATAGCTAAGACCCCCGATAAGTGCTAAAACTATTTTTTCAAGATACCTTTATGGGAAAATTCCCCCAAATGTGTACTTGGTTCATCAAGTTAAGACTGAACTTTTCCATAATTAGTTTTTTCTCCACAGCTTGGATTAATATTGCTATAAAATTTTTAAAATAAGTGAGTATAGAGTTAAAAATAAAGATGGAGGATTTAAGATATACTATGAGGAATGATCCAAATAAGTTGTCCCAACAATATTTTCTTTCTTTGGACCCTTAGGTATACAGAAATGAATTAATCTTAATCATTGGTTTATGCCATACACTCATTATTGATTGGTTCTTGCAGAGCCATCTTTTGTTTGTTGTATGCTTGTATTTATTTATTTTTAAATAACATAGTAATAATATGAACCCATTACCTAACACAAGAACTAAAATAGTGGTAATAACGTATCTAATTTTGTGCTCCTCCTCCCATCTGAGGTAGCTACTGTTTTTAATCTTGTGTTTCTTGTTACTTTGCTTTTTTATTTTATATAATTTTGTCATTTCTGTTTTGCTAAGAAGTATATTGTTGAGTTATACTTTAATTTGTTAGAAGGATATCTTCTAGACTCATTATTTTTCACTCAGTGTTATGTTGGTAAGATTCATCCATGTTTTTACATTTAGATGCAGTACTGATACCAAACCTCTTAATCTCAGGTCTGTGGGCCTGATGCACAGCAAGCCAAACGCTGAGACATTGTGCTTGGAGATGGAGAAAGGTTTATTTGAATTGGCCAAAACGAGAAGGTGGGATGATAGGTTCTCTCAAATGCACCTTAATGAAAGAAGAAAGCCAGGGGGAGTTTATAGAACTAAGGGGTGTGGCAGGAGTTTTCTTTCACTCCGGATAAGCCTCTGGGCAGTCTGACATCTAGGGTCAGCTGGGGGCTGGTTATCTGGTGGTTCTTGAAGGCATTCTTTTTCTTCTGTAAAATAAGCTTATAGATCTTTGTGACCCTTAAGTCACCCCTCAGGTTAAACAAGAAAACAGCGAATTGACAAGATTAACTTCTTTTCATAACAAGGTCAAAGGTAGTCTTATTGAATACTTACAGTAACTCTCAGGTACCCAGCTTTAGTACATTGTTTGAATTGTCACGTAGTATTTCACTGTGTGATAATATCACTGTTTATCCATTGTTCTCTTGGTGGGTGTTTAGATTATTGGGTTGCTAACTGTGTTTCTATGTACATTCTTGTTTGTGTCTTTGGTAATGATGTATGATGTATGAGAATTTTTCTTGGATATTTATCCAGGAATGGAATTGTCAGGTCATAAGGTGCATGAATGTTCTACTCCTTAAGATAATGCCAAACTGTTTTCTCAAGGGATTGTACTGTTTTATATTCTCAACTGCATGGTATGAGAACTTCTTTCATTAATCTGCATCCTCTCCAAAGCTTGATAGACTTCTTAATTTTACTCTAATAACAGTTTTTGTTTACTTTTCATTTTGTAAAAAATTAAATTATTTTGATTTTTTTAAACATGCATCCCCACAAACAGAGGACAGAGGGTGTGAGGCTCCAGTGTCACAACTGCATACTTAACTACCTCCTTCCTCATTGTGTAAAATAATGTATACGCCTCAGACACCCCAGGGTTTTTACCTGCTGGATGCCTGGGGGGTGAGGAGAGGCCTGCAGATAGTGGTCTGGACAGTGGGTCCTGAAATCTCGCTTTGTGCTGGGTTGGTCAGGAGCTGAGGCCGAAGAAGGCCAACAGTAGTACTTTTTTAATCGATTCTTTTCCATTTTTCTTTTTCTTTTTCTTTTTTCTCATTTTATGTTTCTTTTTAGTTTTTGGGTTTCTTTTTATTTTTTTTCCAGTTTTAATGAGATATAATTGACATATAACATTATATTAGTCTAAAGTGTACAACATACTTATTTGACGTTATTTATGTATTGCAAAATGATTACCACAGTAGGTTTAGTTAACATCAATCATCTGATATAGTTGTGTTTTTTTCCTTGTGATGAGAACTTTTAAGATATACTCTCTTAGCAACTTTCAAATATACAATACAGTACTGTTAACTGTAGTCAGCATGCTCTACATTACATCCCCAGAACTTATTTATGTTTTAACTGGAAGTTTGTACCATTTGGCCACCTTCACTTATTTCCCCCACTCCATCCCATACCCCTGGCAACCACCAGTCTGTTTTCTGTTTCTATGAGTTCGGTTTTTTTAGTCCACATATAAGTACTATTATACAGTATTTGTCTTTCTCTGTCTGACTTATTTCACTTAGCATAATGCCCTCAAGGTCTGCCTATCGGTGTTGAGAATTTCCTTGTGTTTTATGGCTGAGTAATATTCCATTTTTTATACACACACACCACATTTCCTTTATCCATTCATCTGTCAGTGGACACTCAGGTTATTTCCATGTCTTGGCTGTTGTAAATAATGCTGCAGTGAACACGGGAGTACAGTTATCTTTTTGAGATGGTGGTTTCTGTTAATTCTGATTTATGGTACTTTAAATTTTTATGTTTGGCACAGCATTTCTAGAGAAAGATTTTGATTTATTGTTGATAATGGTGTTTAATTTTTAACCCAGTACCATATATTTTTGTACTTACCACTGCCTTAGGTTTAAAATCTAGCAGACGTACATACCCTCAATCTCCTCTACCTGACCCCCTGTCCAAGAGCAAGGTGTTTACTTCCGTTATTTTATCTTCTTTTATATAGTCTATTGGAATCAGAAAATATATAGGTCTCAAAATAGATAATTTTGTTTTCTATATTTATATTACTCTTTTTAAACTACCAAAGCATTTCTAGCATTCGATTAAATAAAAGTAGCCTCAGGAGCCAACTTTGACTTTTGTTTGTAAAAGGAATAATTCTAATGGTTTTCTGTCCTTTATGTGGGCAGTGTTGTACGTATTTTGCAATGACTCTGGATCTTCATGTCAGACATCTTGTAGTGAACACTGTGGCTGCCTCCTTGGTATCTGTTTTTTCTTCACTTGATAACTACCTGTATTTCCATTCCACCATCCACCATTCTTCCCTACAGACACACAACCCTTGTTCTTTGAGGAAACTGCTCCATCTCTAGCTTTAGGAGTGGGCCTGTGAATGATTGTAGCCAATCAGATTCCATTTCCTGGTTACAGAAATCGATTCTGGGTGGACATGTCATTTAGGCTAATCTAAACACGGCACTTTTGAGAGCTCTTGCTTAGAATTCTGGGACAGAAGTACTTTCTTTGATATAACTCTGTGGGTGGCAGCCTTCCTTTAGCACTAGGGAATCTGGACTTGGGATGAAGCTTGTACAATGGACGGCAGAGTGAAGAGACCAAGAGAAATTCCTTGATGACGTTGTTAAACTGCTGGATCAGACAACTTGAAGCAGATCCTCCCCTGTATTGTAGTTTTATGAGCCAAAAAATTCCTGTAGTGTTTAAATTCCTTGAAGTGAAATCACGTTACTTGCAGTGGAGTACTCATTGATATCATTACTGTTGTCCTTCAGGACCCTCTGGTGATTGGTTCCAGTACCCCCCACAGGTAACAAAATCCACGGTTGGGCAAATCCCTTAGTTCGCTCAAGTCCCTTAGTCCTTACTGAGATCGTAATAAACATCTTTGCGGTATAACTGAGAACCTAATTGGAGAATGCTTGAATTACATTGTGGGATAACTTATTTTTATGTTAAGTTTTTCCTGTCTCTTGCTTTCATGTAATGTTGTCAGCCATTAATGTGTCTCTTACTGTTCCTGCTTCTAATAACCTCTACTTACGGCTGTCACCATTCTTTTTGCTACTGCTAACCTATTATAGGGGAACTCAGACTGTTTTTACTTATTTCTGGATAATAATGTGAAAATTGAGATTACCGGAAGACTTGCTTTCTGATTATTGCTTTACTTGGACTACACTCTTTTTCTCTAGCCACCATAGTATTGTACATTAGTCTCCACTAGGATATAAGCTCCATGAAGTCAGGGACACATCCCCCAGATGCCTGGCCCAAAAATGACTCTTGGGGAGCTGGCCCCATGGCCAAGTGGCTAGGTCGCCTGTTCCGCTTTGGCGGCGCAGGGTTTCACCAGTTCGGATCCTGGGTGTGGACCTAGCACTGCTCATTGAGCCATGCTGAGGAGGCATCCCACATAGCACAGCCAGAAAGACCTACAGCTGGAATACACAACTATGTACTGGGGGGCTTTGAGGAGAAGAAGGAAATTATAAAAAATAAAATAAAAGTAGGGTTGGCAACGGATGTTAGCTCAGGTGCCAATCTTTAAAAAAGAAAGACTCTTGGTAAATATTGTAAAATGAATTAATTTACTCTGTGACATTTTAAGTTCCTTGAGAACAGAAACAGTATCTATTCTTCATCTCCCTTTCATATATTTAAAAATACTTAACAGTCTTTTGAACAGTTTTCAGTATAGACATGGCAAAAAAATCCCAAAGGTACGAAAAGATGCACAGTGAAACATGAGCCTGCTGTCCCTGTCCGCTAGCCACCCAGTTTTCCCCTCTTGGAGGCAACATCATTACACATTTTTTTTTGTGTGTGTGTATTATCCTAAAGATATTCTGTACATGCACAAGTATTTACATTTATGTCTTTAAAAACAGAAACAAATGATATACTCTCTAGACACTGTTTAACACATTGCATTTTTGGTACTTCCATATTAGAACATATAGAGCAGCTTCAGTTCTTTTTAATGACTGCACAGTATTCTTCTGCATGGACATAACACATTTTTTTAAACCATTGATGGACTTCTATATTGTTTCCAGTATTTTACTGTTTTGGAAAATGCTGCAATGAATTTCCTTGCATGTTTGTAGTTTTACAAATGTGCAGGTATTTCTGTAGAATAAATTCCTATGAGTGAAATTGCTAACGCAGGTAAGGAGAAACTTAACTTTATTCTCTACCCTCCTAAATACTCTGGCTGGGACATTTTAAGAGAAAAACAAACAGAAGTTTATTAACAGTAACACCAAAAAGGGAAAACAGTCATGTCCTGTATATGACTTTTTGGTTAGTAATGGAATGTGACAGTGATCCCATAAGATTAGTACCATATAGCCTAGGTGTGTAGTAGGCTACACCGTCTAGATTTGTGTAAGTACACTCTGTGACGTTTGTGCAATGACAAAGTCACCTAACGACACATTTCTCAGAATGTATCCCCATTGTTAAGGGACGCCTGGCTCTACTGTCCTTGGAGAATAGGGCACCCTCTTGGGTGCTTAGGAGAGGAGTGAGAGGGCACCACAGGCAGACTGGCGCTACAGTTGTGCCTCAGTATCTCCTGCTCAGAGGAGGAGCCAAGGGTGTTACCTAGGAAACTGCAGAAAACGACTCTCTCAACCCTCTGCCTCACATCACTAATACATACTTAGTAATGAGTGAGTCAAAGGTGTGGTTAGAACTCGGCCTTCTGTAGCATCTTAACCAAATGATAACATTTGCAGAGAAAGTGATCAGACAAACGAAAAAGATTTTGAGTTTCTGGCAGATTGTGAGAAGGTAAATATTTATGGGGGAACTAATGGAAGATAAAGGCTAATCAGTAAAGTTTGTCATATAGATTCCTCTGGTGCCGTCTCTGTGCTAAGGGTCTAGAATTGTCTCTAATGATTAACTTCTGTCCTCTGGTGGAGAGGGGAGGGGAGATAGTTGTACAGATTTATGTCCAGCTTGTAGGTGAATAGGGAAGGGCGGAGAACTTTTCTTGTACAGTCATTTCTGGGTAGCGGCAGCAGATTTGTTCTAGGACCCCTGCAGATACCACATTCCAGATGAATTTTGAAGTCCCTTAGTCGGCCCTCTGTGTCCCCAGGTTCTGCATCCGCAGATTCAACCAACTACAGATGGTAAACATAGCCCACCATCTGAATCCACGGATGCAGAACCTGTGGAAACAAAGGGCCAACTATATCTGCTTTTTGTCAGTTGCCTTCAGCTCAAAATTATCCTTATGCCAAAGTGGTGTATTTTGGGGCAGCATGTTCTGTCGCCCTTTACTGGCTTAAGTGGTTTATGTGTTTTAAATTTTGAGAGATACTGGCAAGTTGCCCTCCAAAGAGTTTTATCTGTTTATAATTCCACTAATGGTTTATTACAATATTTGTTATCATGAAGCTTAACACCCTTTTGGTCTGGAAAGAATTAAACTGTATAAGTGGAAATGCCCAAGTATGTTTAGTTTTTCTAGGAAAGTACTTAAATTGTTGAAAATGACAAGATAAGACTAGATGAGGCATACAGGTATGCTAAACAATTTAAATTAATTTCACTTTTGAATATAGTCCTGAAAGGAGGAAATCTTTTCCTTTTGAAACACTAAATTGTAGAGCTAAGTACTCCCTAGAGATTCTCTCTCCTGCCCATCTCTGTCTCCCAGTCCCCCACCCTCCCACAGAAACAGACAAAAGAGAGAGGTGATTTGCTCAGGATTACCCAGCTAATTACTGGTAGAGCTAGAACTGGGAAACTTAAAAATTGCACAACTGTAAATTCCCCAAAATGACTTTTCTGTTCTAAAAAAATTTTTAAGTTAGATTTTATTCAAAGTTTGGTTCTTGAAACTAGGTTCACTCTGCTTTAACCATAAGTTATTTCTCAGTTTTATCATTTGAATTTCACTTTTTAAATGGTAAATCTCCGATATCCAAAGACTAACCATTGGTTATACTAGAACTAAGTTAAAGACCTTTGTGAGCATTCATTTTGTCTTCAGTTCTGTGTTAGTGATCTTACTTAGAGCACGTGCATTGCTTTGTTTTCTGAGAAGATTTGTTTTGATTTCTCCCTTTTGGAGAAATTTTGGAGATTACTTTCATTTGTTGAAGATTATAAGATAAAAACAGTGTGCTGAACAATTTAAATTACTTTTGAGCAGAGTCCTAAAAGGAGAAAACATTTTTCAAATATATCTAAAATTCAAAAATCTAAAGAAAAATACAAATCTAAACTTTATGTTTCGAGCACTATTGCCAAAGAATCTATCTGGTCAAATAGACTAAGAAGCAGGATAGACTTTAAAAGGCCAATAGCACCTTGCTAGCACATTGCTAATAAGGACTAATAGGTACTTAAACTGATGAAAGTGATTCAGACAACAACATATTAACCCCCTACTGTGCCCTGTTTTAAGCTGTTAATAGACATTAGCCTTTTGAAGAAAGACTAACACTTTTATATTCGTTTTCTAAGCTTTTGATACATTAGTGAACTGTTATAGCCACCTGCTATATTTGATTATTATAGCTGAGTGCATTTTCCATATCCTTTTGAGAAATGCTAAATGCTCTGAAAGTTTAGATTCTATGTAGTCTTTAAGAGTTCTTAATGTAATAAATAATTTTAATTATATTTTGATCACTAAAATTTTTTCTAGAGGTTATATGGGAGAAATAAATGCTGACATATTTTCACTGACAAAAGAGCGTTATATATAATAAAAGTGATTGTTCCTGGGTTGGTTTGGTTGGTATTTTACATATTAAGGCTACAGTTTTTTCAAAAATTTTCTATTGTATCTGTGAAATTACAAGTATTAGAAATAATTGGTTACTTTTTAAAGATTTTATTTTTTCCTTTTTCTCCCCAAAGCCTCCCAGTACATAGTTGTATATTCTTCGTTGTGGGTCCTTCTAGTTGTGGCATGTGGGACGCTGCTTCAGCGTGGCTTGATGAGCAGTGCCATGTCCACACCCAGGATTCGAACCAACGAAACGCTGGGCCACCTGCAGCGGAGTGCACAAACTTAACCACTCAGCCACGGGGCCAGCCCCAATTGGTTATTTTTTAGAAGTAAGTCTAAAAGATTTGGTCTATAAGTATGTGTAGGTATGAATGAGGAGGAAGGATTTTAAAAGTGTAATTTCCTTTAAAATGTTGTAAGTAAACTTTAATGTTGACTTTCTACGAGTTAGAATAGTCAATTTTTGTTTAGGTGTGTTGGTTTTTTAGCACTTCTTTAGAGAAGAGATCAGTAAATGGTTTTCGGATATTTTTTGTTTCATGTTTCATAGTAATTCCAAATATAAAGCTAATAGAGATTTGACTTGGTTTTTAAAACAATTTTATCTTGAAAAAGCTGATTGAATGATATAAGTAAGTGTTGAACAACGTGTTGACTGGATTAAATAATGTGTTGTATGCAATTTGAATAAATTAAGACTTTACAAAAAATTTGGGGCTTTGGTAGTTTTTTAAAGTAAAAACAGAAACATTGGTACTTATTTTGTGATCCAGATGGTACGTTTTTTGTGACCACAGAAACGAATGAGACATACACAAAGTATGCATTTTTATTATTTTTCATGCCTATTCAAAACCAAGAAAAAAATGAAGCAAAATGTTCATGAGAGATTGCCTTATGCAGTTTGTGGATTATTGTTATGACTACCAAGCTAATATCTGAAGAGCAGGTTTAGGCATAGAAGTTGAGTTTGTTACTGAAGGTAGTATTGGGGCATGCCTTTTTTGCTAGGATCGGTCTTTTGATTAAGATCAAGTGCATATTATTATACCAGTCCATCTTCCCTTATCCTGGACTAAATGCTTTCTATAAAGTTAAAATAAGGTAAATCTTTTTTTCCATATTATTGTAGGATCAAAATAGTGTGTGGTGTTCTCCAATTTAATGCCCCACTTGGCTGGAATTTTATTTGTTTTCATAAATTAGAAACAATTGAAACAGCAAAACAAGTCTTAAGTACAAGTTTGAGACATTTCTGAAGGCTGAAATTCCTTGTTGGAAACCAAATGGACAAAACCATTCACTCATCATATGCAAGTTTTCCTACCATTGGAACAGAGGTGACCAGTGAGTTTGAAGGTATTCAACAGCTGATTCTTTCCCCAGCAGCAAGCATATAGGAGCTCATCTTTTTCAGTTGAAAGTGGCTGCCACAGTCATTGAAAAGCCCTGTCTTTCTTCTGCTGGGAAAAATATTTTCCAGTAAGCAGAGTTGGACAATTTTGGTGAGAGAAGATGTGAGATGATAACTGGTACCACCCTGTCAGCTACTAATACTATTGCCAATAAGTTTTCCCAGGCCTGAGGATTCCTTCATTGGATTTATTTCAATGGCTAGTTATTGAACATTTACTGTCTGTGAGGCACTATGCTAAATATTGATCACTGTTCAACAGAGCTTTGTTACTCAATTTTTGCCGAAATCGACCCCCACACCATCATCAATTCTTAGTTGAAAGAGCATTCAAAGTGCTTTTTAACACATAACACGTGATATAGCCTAGCTTAACATGCCTTAATATCAGATGTTCAGATTTATATTTGTTGTGAAAATTTAGACTAGTGTCTTATTTGAAAGATAAAATTGTGAAATTAGTGATACTTTACTTAGAATAGTGTTACTACACTTAGATAAACTGTGACCTAAATTAAATTCATTTTAGTAGCAAAGACAGTATTTTGAACTACAAATAAATATTACACAAAGCACTGCTTTAAAACCAGTGAGTGATGAGAAAAATGCTGAAAAGGGAACGGCAATCATGTATCACTTTTATAATTGACTTGCTGAATACTAATGTTTTCCTCTTCTAAAAATTTCTTCTCACCACCTCCTGCCCCCACCTTTAGCTTCCTTTTGCTTATTTTGGCAACATAAAAAGGCATGGGAACAGCAATGTTGATATTTTTTGAGCTTTCACTGTGTGCCATACATTAGCTAAGCACTTCGTGTGTGTGTCATTTAAGCTTCACAGTTCTTATGTGGTGTAGTTGCACTGAGCCCCGTTTTACAGACGAAGAAATTGAGTTTAAATAATTTGCCCGCAAACAAACAGCTGGGAAGTGGTAGAACCAGGATGAGAGCACCTGTTGAGTGACACCAATGCACTGACTATATCTTTCTTTACTCTGACAAATTTATAACGGATGAGAATGACTTTGTGAGGTCATGGATATAGAAAGATGAGTAACGCATTCTGTTTTCTAGGAGCTCCTGGTCATGTAAGTCATGAGCTTAGATGAGGTCATGACAAACTGCCTCTAGGGCAAAGTTTTTCAACCTTAGCGCTTTTGATATTTTGGGCTAGATAATTCTTTGTTGGGGCCTGGGGTACGCTGTCCTTTACATCGTAGGGTGTTTAGAAGTATCCCTGGCCTCTACCCACTAGATGCCAGTAGCACCCCCCCAACATACACACACACATTTGAGACAACCAAAATTGTCTCCATACATTGTGAAATGCTCCCTCAGGGGGTAGGAAATAAAATTGTCCCCGTTGAAAACCCTACTCAAGGGTGAGAAAAAGCTTATCAGAAGTGACGTGTAAGTGGGATCTGGAGGCCAAGTAGAAGTCATGTTCCAGATAGAACTATATGTATAAAAGCGTGGAGGTGTGAATCAGTGTATTACATTCAGGAGTCAATAAAGTGTTTATGATGGCTGGAGCATTTAGCGGGTGTGGGGACCAACGAGTTAGTAAGAGACAAGCTTGATAAAATAAATTAGGACTTGGTTGTGTTTGTCATACTGAGAAGTACAGATTTTTTTTTCTATAGGTAATAACCATCATAAGTTTGTAGTGAATGACAATCTGAGTGAACCACACAGTATTTAATTGCCTCTTTGCTTCTTCGTACCTTCCTCCTGAGTGTAAGTTCTTTAAGGGCAGAAACCATGTCCTTCTTGTTCACCTTATATCCTTAGTGCCTACCATGATACTTGGCACAACTTCATGAAATAGGAAGGACAAAAATAGGGGATTTATAGCTGTGAAAACTCTCAAGAGGTTGTGGTGGCCATGAGAATGGAACTTGAAGACTTCCATATGCGGGGAGTGTCATCAGCCAAGGGCCCCAGGTCCTGGACTGTGACATGTGTCACTACATTCTTCCCAAGGCTTCGCTTCCAAGGAGTTGCTGACAACCAGTGGCAGACAGGTCTTTTGCTGGGAGACGGATGATTCCCCTAATAGCCAACTTTGGCCTGAGGACTCCTCAGGATTTGCCAAACCTTCCTAAAACTGCGTGGCAGTCTGGGGTGCTTCCTCCTAACCTCTCCTCACTCTTTCCTTCATTCAGGATCAGATTTACACCATTGTCTGATGACTTTCTCAGCCTTGTCCAGCTCCCTTCCTGTTTTCTCTCTTGGGCATTTGCATTGATAAAATCCTTGCAAGTTTAATCCCATTTTAGTGTCTGCTTCTCTAAAGACCTGGCTAATGCAGAAATTAAGTGGCTTTCAAAAGTGCACACATATTTGGTTCTGTAATCAAAACACACAAAACAGGTTCTGTAATCTGCGGTTTAAGTCTCTTAGTCTGTGCATGTAACCATTATATGCTATCCTTTAGTAAGGCAATAACTTTTGACTCTGGCATTTATTTCTCCAGCCAGTCTTTTGAGTCTAATGATGTAATAAAATACTTGAGTTCTGTAGCTGATTATCAAATCTTTAAGAACTCTGATAGTTATTCCGGATTTCAGCCCAGTTAAGAATTTTCTGGCTATTGTTTGTCACGTTGCTAGAAGATGGCATAGAAGTGGAGGAAAATACAGTAGACAATTTACGTTTTGTTGAGGGGTGTGTTCTAAGATCTTTTCAAATCCTCAAGTTTGCAAACAGTAATTTTCTTAGACTCCTTTGCTTGCTGTTGTCACTACCACTAGCAGTTGGCTTTCTTTTTTGGGTCTTTTTCCTCACAGAAACAAAACGTGTTCCTGTTTCTGTTTTAGTTCATTTAGTAGTGTCATATCACACACGAGGACAAAATAAAGAACAGAACAGCTACATTGAGATTGGATGCTGGACAGTTAGCAGACTCATTCACCATATTGGTGACTTGTTCCTGAACACCATCTTCACAACTTATAACCTTCAGAATTGTGTTTCAGCGAAATTAAAATTATAGTACGTGAACATTTTGGAGTATTTACTGAGAGTTAAGACCTCAACTGTTAAGCCTCCAAATGTCTTCTGTATTCTCTTGCAGACCATTGTCATACAGGGAAAAAATCATTGAGGGCCTTTTACAAAAGTAACGTAGTTTTTTTCTTTTCTTTAGAATGTAAAATGTTGAACTTAACCTAATTTTTAATTAGAGATCTTAGAAATATGAAACAGGTTCAGTAAATAGGATAAATATTAAAAATTTTCTACTCTTTTCTTTTACAGCCAGTAAGGTAGGGAGAAGAAGGGGAGGGATGAGTGAGAGACCTGGAGAGGGAAGAGACATCAGATGACAAAAAGGAGAGTAAGGGGTGGAGGGAAGGAGTCACTGGTACTTACTTGCTTTGGGCTGTGGGCCTTAGGTAACATTTCACTTATTCTAACCATTAAAGCAGTAAACTCCTTAAGGTGGCAAAGCATGCTGTATTCTTTTTGCAGTCTCCAGAATCCAGGATGGTGCCTTGAACGTAGAAATTATTCAAGAGGCATTTGACTCATAGCTAAATGACTGGCTCATGAATCAATGCTCCCAGTTCTTTAAATATTCTGGTCCTTCATTATTAGAGAGAGTGCTCTGGTTGGGATGACTCGAGTGGCCTCTCGGGGTAGACAGTATTCCTTGAACTGTGTCAGCAGCAGCCTGAGGAGTAGATAAAATTGAGCCAAGGGCCAAATCCAGGCTCAAGCCAATTTCCCTACTTTTTGTATTTGGCCTTGGTAAATATATCAGTTTTTGAATATAAAATCTGCCTTCGGTCCTTTTCTAAATATGCAGTTTCCTCTGACTAGAACATTTCCCCAAATATGCGCTGAATAATACTTACTAGTCCTTAATTTTTAGCTCTCTTCCTAATCATTACTTCTTTCCGGAAGTCTTCCCTGGCCCATGGCGGAATTGCGTGCTCTTGGTATGTATCCCATACAACATCAAACCTACAGACTTACCTGCATCTGCACTCTCACTTTCCTCATTACTTCCTCTTATGATCAAAAATCTGAATCTCCTCTTGAAAGCCAACATTCTGCTTGTGCTCTGAATCCCATCCCCTTACCCTGAATGTTTGTCTCTTCTGTTTTCTGGGTCTTTAATCTTTTTACCAGTTTCTTCCCAACAGTAGTGAAGCATGCTGAAGTCACTAACATCTTAAAAGATCAACAGCAAAGAACCTTTCTCCCATTTCCCTCCCTAGGAGCCAAACTCGTCAAAAGAGCTGTCTGCATTCAGACTCCGCACTCCGACCTCTCGGTCACTTCCTAACCCACTAGTCTGCGTTCTTTCCTTACCAACTGCAGTGAAACAAAGGTTGCCAGTAATATCTAATAGTCTTTATCTTGACCTACTAGCAGCAGTTGACGGAATTGCCCTCTCCTCCTTGTGAAGCTTTCTGTTCTCTTGCCTTGGCTACAGGGATACTGTGATCCTCTGGTTTCCCTTCTACCTCTTTGCCCCTCCTCGATCTTATTTTTGGTTTCTTCTTCCTTTATTATTTATGCAACAAATTCATTGAGCAACTAATATGTGACAGATACTGTCTGAGTGACAGGGATATAACAGTGAATAAGACACATGTAAAAGTTACCATCACAAGAAAAAAATTTTGTGATTATGTATGATGATGGATGTTAACTAGATTTACTGTGGTGATTATTTTGCAGTATATACAAATATCAAATTATTATGTTGTACACCTGAAGCTAATATAGTATGTCATTTATATGTGAATTTTAAAAAAAGGCAAATGTGATTCTTGCACTAGTGTAGCTTACCCTCTCTTAAATGTTCTCCGGGGCTCTTTTCCCTTTTCACTTTGTAAACACTCCAGTGACCATCCTCGCCCATTCCTATGACCTCAGTTATGTCAATATGTTCTTGACTCCCACATGTTTATCTCCAGCCCAGACCTGTCTCTTGAACTCCAGGTCTGGCTACCTCTGGACACTTCCACTTTCACGTCACGAAGGCACCTCAAACATCACATGATCTAAAAGGTGCTAGTTTTATATTTTCCCCTCTGGCCCACTGGGCTCCTTATCTCAGGCACTGGCACTGCAGGACCACCATCTGCCCGGTTACCTTTGGCTTCTCCTGCTCCCTTGTCTTTCCACAGTTGTTACTCACCATGGTTAAGATAATTTTCAACTTTATCTAAGTCTCAATTCCCACAGCAGCACCTTTGACTGTCCACCACTGTCTTTCTCCTGGAGTACTACCACACTCCCCTAGTCTTGCTCCTCTCTATTACATTCTCTATGTTGCAGTCATAGTGGTCTTTTTAACAGGTGGATATGATTATGTCATTCACCTGATAATACTGTCAAATACATTTAAGAAAATTCTAAATTTTTTCATATGACTTTAGGAAATTATATTCTGGCCCTCTGCTGTCTTTTTTAGTTTGATCTCTTGCTGCTCTTCTCCTCCACACTCAATGAACCAGCCTTACTTAATTCTCAAACCAACTTTCTATGTTCTCTTGCGCCTTAGAATTTTTCTTGCTCTTCTTAGTACCGAAAATGCTGCCTCCCTGCTTGCTACTCCTGCCACGTACCCTTTCCCTCTGCTAGTTCTTACTCATCCATTGAATCCAAACTTTTACGTCACTTTCCTGCAACAGCCCTCTCCTAGCTCCCATTTAATTTTGCTCTGCTTTAAAAGACGAAATAAATATTCTCCCCAAAAGGTTATTGTATTTTACTGAAAGAGTTGTGGTTATGGAAAACATTGTAGATTTTAATGTTGTGTTCTTATTTGGATAACTGGGTTTCTGGTTATAAATTTCTTCAGTGTCTTTTTTTTTTTTAAGACCTCCAGGGAGGCTTTTACTTGCTACTGTGTTTCAAAAGAAGAAAAATATGAGATGAGGACTTGATGAGTAGTTGAAGCTATTTCTAAGGGAAGAATTAAAGTATTATTCCTGTTTCTTGGTCTTGTTAACAATGCAGGTAACCTCAAGCATATATATTACTGTTTCTGTGGAGGAGCAGTGCTGCTGGGCCCCTTTGAAGTACTGAAATATGGTCTCAGTAGTGCATTTCCCTGGGGAGGATGGTCAGGGAGGAGAAGTAATCTAACCAAGTATGACTGGCCTTCTGTATTTCACACTTTTCTGATCCAACCCAGAATAAAAAATTTATTTTGTATCATGACACAGTGCACTTATATATATATACGCACACATATATAAAACTGAAACATTCCAGTTTTTACCACTTAAGATGCACTCTGATATTTCCAGTTCCATTCTATTCTCTTCCATTAAAACAGTGCTGATCACAACCTGCTGAATTGATTTCAGGAGTCATGGATTACAACCCTGACTAATGGGTAGCAACCAGCCATTTAGAAACACTCCTATAGGAGTAGCTGGTGACAAGAATCTATTTTCAAACTAGCGTGTTCAACAAACAGAATCACAGCCAAGTGGGGGCCCTTGATCTGGGAAGGACATGACTAAGTTACTGAATACCTGTTAAGTATGCAGCGTTGGACTGGGAACTATACTCATTTTGTATTCACTACCATGTTTTGGAGTACTCTTCCTATTTTACATGGGGAAACTGAGGCTCAGAGAAGCAAGGAACTTGGTTAAGTCCATATACATAGCAAAAGTCAGAACTAAGATTCAAACTTGTGCAAGTTAGTCTGCATAACCCTAAAGCCCATGCATTTATACGATATGACTGTGTCTCCTAAGTAAGTAACATGGCAATATACACACTAAACTTGGAAGGGGATTAGTGACATTTAGATGTCTTCAAAATTTTATGGTGGAAAATAACAATAAAAAGCCCCATTAAATGTGAGTTGAGACAGCCATAAACATTGACAAACAGTTAAATAGTGATAGATTGTATTGGCTTTCCAGAGAGCTTGAGTTCTTCGTGCCTCTGCTCATCTAAGAGGTAAAGGTAGTATTCTTAATGCTGAGATATATGGGGTTTTCTTGTTGGGAAGGTAAATGAAATGTTCAGAGGCTTTCCTACTGCACCAGAGCAGATAATAAGGCAATTAGAACTGTTAAATTAATGAAACAGCAGGCTGGGATGAATTATATCAGGAAGTGCAAAGAAACAAGAAATTTTATGGCAACTTTTCAGACCTAAAGATGAAAGATATTGGTAAAGTGAAGAAAAATTGAAAAAGTGCTACATTTATTGACCTGAATAACCCAACTAAGCATTTTAGGGCTAGTTGTAGAATATTATCTATCAGTTTTGTAAATAAATAGAAAAAATTATCATCTATGCTGATAGTTTAATTTCTTGTACTAATAAGATGAATTTAAGATGTATTTCTTCCTTTTCATTTTTGAGCTGCAACATACCCTAGGGATCATCTGGTCCACCCCCCCCCCCCCCATTTCACAAGTGTTGAACCTGAGCCCTAGTGAAATTAAGCAGCTTACCCAAGAGCACATTACAAAATAAGCAAGAATTGGAACTAGAACCCAGATCACCTGACGTTCCATTGGCTTAACTTTTATTTGACCTGAATAGGAGCGTTGATAAATGACTTCTTATAGAAGCTGATTCCTGGAATACTGTACTTTATGTAAAATTCTCATCACATAAATAATCTCACTGCTAACACTTAAATAATGCACTATTTGCCAAAGATAGCTAGAAAACAATCACTGGTGATAGGCTAGTCTTTCATGTTTCAGTAAGGAATGGGCTGCCTGCTTTTTTTTTTTTTTTTTAACAAAGGCTTTGAGTCATACTTTCAGTCTAAGAATCAGATCTGCAAATGTGATCGTCCATACCTAGAAGACAGACTTCTGGTAGATTCCTTAGCAACATGAGCCTTTTCATATTTATGTCGAAAACTTCAGAAGTGGCTATAACTATTGGTTTAAACAAACAGGAAAACTATTCAATTATAAGCTAACTTCCTTTAGAAAACTTTAAGGGATGTTATTCTCATGTATTTCCCAAAGTCTTTTCTAGGTTCCAGAAACTATATATATATATTTGTATGTGTGTATGTATGCGTTTAGATTAACCAGACACAAGTAAATTCCATTGTTATTAATTGAGATTATATTGATTATTAATTGAGATACTATTTTGTGCAGGCAGCTCAACTGTAAAGCATTATATTGATGTCTGTTATCATCAAGATACAACTAATTAGGTCATAGTTATTTGGAGAAGAAATGACTTCAAGAGGATTAAAATTCTGCTGGTGAGTTGAGGAAGGCTTCCTGAAAGAGACGAAATTTGAGGTAGATCTCAAGTAAATAGTGGAGATGCAGAGGTGGGGATAGCAAATGAAATAAGATAAAATTCTCCAGAGCTCATTTAGGAAATGTACGGATGTATTTGGGGGCATAGCGTGGACATTGTGACAGGAGTGTAGAAAGCATGGAGTGTATAATTAGAAATGCACCCAGAGGGTCTTTAATGTCCTTTTGAGAAATTTGGAATTCTTTAAGCATTGTTTCTGTTTGATTATTTGAATAAAGCAAGGGAATTCTAGTGACAGTTTGAACGCTGCATTGTGGAGGTGAAGAGAACAGTTGTTGCCTAGTGTATTTTTTTTTCCAGCTAGATTTTCAACTTAGAGCCCACTTGATCTCTGATGGACTATGTCTGCTTAAGTGCTATGTAGTAGTGGTTGCATCGTCAGTGTTTATTTTAATGGATGAATTTCTGCTTAGGGAATTTCTTTTAAGTGGAGGTAATTCTGCTTTATTTTTTGTTTTGTTTTTAATACAAACCTATGAGTAGGGCATATAAAACTGGCCTTCTCGTTTGCCAACAGCTAATGACAACATTTAGAGCGCATGTAAAGTATGTACAAAATAGAACAGTGAACAGTAAGTACATGGGTATGTGAAGGGCAAATTAAGCCAAATAAACTTGAGTGCTGTTAGTGTGTTTACTTTTTAATAGAGTAGAATTATAAAATTAATACTCAATAGGAGGGAAGCTAATATCTAATTTTCACTAAAATTGTTATACTATTTTAGGAAAATTAAAATAAATTCAAGTTAGTTGTAAATATGGACTAAAAGCTATCAGTTGAATCATACCAAAGGTAATGATGGCATCATATTGAATTGGAAGTGGGGTTCTACCTGGTGCTGTAGGTGTTAACATTAAGTATAGTTTTATTTAAATCATATTAATTACCTAGAAGAAGGCATGCAAGAAAATACACAAAGGATGCAGAATTTGGATTGTAATTAGAACAGAACTGAAAAGAGCTAGAGTGAACAGTCATGCCTAGGTAAATAAATACAATGAAATTTCCTTTGAAAAATTAATTCCCTTGAGGGGAAAATGGAGCATATTAAATACATTAAAAACATTTTGTTTCTAATTTGGCATTTGACAATCTGAGTAAAAATTGAGTATCCCAGTTAAGAGCCTATCTCTTCATGTTGTGGTCTTTTTTTATCTGTTCAGAATATCAGTAAACCAAAATCTCTTCATAATATGTAAAACCTAGGGATACGATTTTGTAAGACATAGACACTCATTTGTTTATAGAGAAAATTTTTAAGATTGAGAGAAATTCTAAAACAGGAAACATGTAGTCCCTCTTTGTGGAGAAGCTGTAGCTCTAGAAAATGTTTTTAGTAGTGTCCCAAATCACTAATTGGGAAGACATTTTCATTTTTTCTTTAAAAGTACTTTAAGGAGAAAAGATTGTAATAGGTTTCCCCATCTATCAGTAATGCTCACTCTGAATATTAAATTAATGAGACTCCACCTAGGATTTACCTCTCAAGTCTTCCGGAAGTTTCTCCTCCTAAAAAACAAAAACAAAATTAACTATCTTTCACTTTATCATAAAATTAAAATATTATATTTCGTTGAAGGTGCTTTTTTATCCACATAGAATCGAGAAGCCATAAAGATAATATTGATAGACTTGACTGTATAAACATTATAAAATAAAATTTCTTTAGGAAAATATAGCAAAAAAGGAGATAAAAGGAAGACAAATCAAACAAGATAGAAAAACAAATGACACGTTGGGAAAAGTATTTACCAACTACATGACAGATAAAGGGTAAGATCTAGAGTATACAAAGAGCTCTTTTATAAATCAATAAGAAAGAGATGAACACTCTATCATAAAAATAGGTAAGAATATAAACAGAAAATTTACACACAAAGAAGTAGGATTGGATGACATATGTGGTGATAATAATTGCACTAACTGTATACTACATATGTTTGTAAGCACTTTACAGATATTAACCCATTTAATTCTCCCAGACACTATTATTATCCTTGCTTTACACTTGAGGAAACTGAGGCACCAAGAGTTTAAATGACTTTGAACCAGTGGAACCACCATTCAAATTGAGACAGTCTGGCTCCAGACTCTGTAACCTGAATGACTATTTCTCATTAATAATCACTGAAATGCACATAAGCACAACAATGATATTATTGGTCATCTGTAATATTGGCGTAGATGAAAACACCTATACCAAGTGTTGGTGAGAGAAATGGGCTCTCTTCTCATTGTTGGTGGGAATGTCAATTGGTACTGTCTTTGTGGGGGGCAATTTGGCAATACCTGTCACCAAGTAAAATGCACATACCCTTTGACCTAGAAATGCCATGCTAAGATTTTCATCTAAAGAAGATATGCATATGTGGCTATAGATAAATGTACAATGGTGTTCATCTCAGTGTTTATAGTGATATTGAAAATTTGGAAATAATTTAAATATTCATTAATAGGATATTGCTTAAAGTGTGCTGCATGCAATCAATGAAACACTATATAGTCATTAAAAAGTACCTGATATGGGCCTGACGCATTGGCATGGAAAGACTTTCACAGTCTGTTGAGTGAGACTCGACCAAGATCTCCACAAGGGAAGGGATATTAGTTATCTTGTTCGTTACTCACTGCTTGGCACGTTGTGAGCACATGGTAAATCTTGGATGGAGGGACGGAGGGATGGAGGGAGGGAGGAATGGGAGAATATGTATAGTGGAAACGTTCTAAGACTTGAAAGTGGAAGGTTTCTGTTCTTGTGTCCTCCCAGGAACAACAGATCACTTGAATTCAAGTCCTTTAAAACATTGGTCTTCTACAAGTATTTCTATAAAAAGAAGCACTTCAGCTTGCATTATCATCTCTATTAGTTTCCTAGATCTGCCGTAACAAAATTACCACAAGGGAGGTGGCTTAAAACAACAAACTTTATTCTCTCCCGCTTCTAGAGGCTTGAACTCTGAAATGAAAGTGTAGGCAAGATCATGCTCCTCGCTCCAAAGGCTCTGGGGAAGAATCCTTCCTTTCCCCTTCTCGCTTCTGGTGGTTGCCAACAATCCTTAGCATTTCCTTGGCTTTTGGCAGTGAAACTCTAGTCTCTGCCTCTGTCTTCACGTGGCCTTCTTCCTTGTGTGTCTTCTCTTACAAGGACACCAGTCATTGGATTGAGGGCCCACCCGAGTCCGGTATGACCCCATGTTAATGAATTTTATCTACAAAGACTCTGTTTCCAAATAAGATCACGTGCTGAGATTCCAGATGGATGTGAATTTTGGGCAGTGCTGTTCAACCCTGTACAGCATCTCAGCTGAATACAGCCTTAAGGATGGAGTCTTTCTGAATATCCAGGCTTTCAAGTTTTACTTTTGTAAAAATACCAAAAATTATTTCAATTTAACCCTTCTGACTGGAAACATTTATAAAATATTTTATATATGACTATCAATATTTAGGGTTACATTAAAATATTTTAAGAAACTGGAAATAAGATTTAATTTCAGAGAATAAAATAAAATCGACATTTAATAGATCATAATAAAGACATACAAAGATGTCTGAAAGAGAGACTGGATCATAGTTTATAAGACAAGACTATTAACTGATTGAGAGAGAGTGTTAACAGAAAGGAAGCTTGGTAAACAGTGAAAGCACGGAAGAAGGAAAATCCCAGGGTGAATGTCGGTTTTGTCCATCTAAGCACTGTCCAGGAGACAGGGGCCTTCCAAGTGTGTATAGTTCTACTGTTGTAAGACCAGCCTGTCTCCTTTAAGTAAAACAGTAGTTTTTGAACTTGACTTTTTAGCAATGAAACTCTTTTTCCTCCAAAAGAAATCTTATATAGATTACAAACATACAAAACAAAGAGCAGCCTCTGAGATACCTCTTTAGAATATTAATGTACCAGGAAAGGCTGAAAGCTACTTAAGCTGTGAAATATTCTGTTTATCTAGTTCTCCTTTTGCTGGTTCCATACTCACCAATCACTTTTCTGGCAGAGCCATGGTTTTTCACATAGGTCTGCCTATCATGACAGAATGGGCTGGCCTTTGCAAAAGATTTTTCTAGAGCCGGTAACAGTTGTGCTCCTCGTTGTATGTTAATAATTTGGCATTCTGGTATTATATATCAGCCTCATTAATTAACGTTATTTTACTCTTAAGACGTGATTCCACTCTTGGTGGACTGACAAAATAAATTTTGAGCCCTAGAACCAGAACCTTGGCTGTGATTAATTGACCAAGGAAGGGAAGGCTTTTTAGTGAGGCCTTTCAGTGGACTGCCTCCTGACCTTTCCAGTGGAACACAACCAGACATAGTCATCAGCTCCATGAGTATTAGTTTGTTCTCATTTGAATTTCTATTAAAATTTTCTTTGTTTTTAAACAGAGAATATAAACATCATTTAAGTTTTTTCTTTTTGTACTCAGATTTATCACTGTCCTTTATTATAAATAAGGTAAGACCCCTGAGGATTATCAAGTTGTTGAAGTCTTTATATTCTACATGAAATGGCCTTAACTGCCTTGTTTGTATGGTTCTTCTTTCCCTTCCCTGTTTAGGTTTTCATCATCGCCCCTTTTTATCGGCATCTCTGTCTGCAGCACCAGTTTTCACTCCTAATCTGTTAGCTTAAGACACCAGAACCCAAATTTATTATAATTGTACTTAAAGAATAACTGCTCGCAGTAAGAACATAAAGATCTTTCCTGTAAATCATATGTATAAACTTCAGTGTAAATTTTGTCGTTTATTTTGGCTTTTCTGAGGCCTGTTTCTTGGCTCTTTTTCTTAATAATTCCGTTTCAATTAGGTAAAAGTGCATATTACCTATATTTCAGATGGCAGTTATGCTTGCTGTTTTGAGTTGCAGTATTCTAATAAAAAAATAGATAATCTCTTAATTTCTTCCATGTTCTCCCTATTTGCACTAGAAGCATATTTTTGGTGGAAAAATAACTTTTTTTAAATTTTTTAATTTTTATTTATTTATTTGTGGTTTTGGTTTTTTCTTCTTCTCTCCAAAGCCCCCAGTACATAGTTGTATATCTTAGTTGTGGGTCCTACTAGTTGTGGCATGTGGGATGCTGCCTCAGCATGGCTTGATGGGCGGTGCTGTGTCTGCACCCAGGATCCGAACTGGCAAAACCCTGGGCTACTGAAGCGGAGTGCACGAACTTAATCACTTGGTCACGGGCTCGCCCCCCGGAACAATAACTTGTACTAAACATCTATCTCTTTACTGAGGAGAGTTGTTAGGATATGAACTCTTAAAAGTAAATTGTAAGGCTGAAAGTTTCCTTGCTCCGTAATTTTTCTTCAAAATCTGAAAACTAGAAGCTTTCCCTGATTAACTATACCTAACTCCACTTTAGCTTTACTCATATTATCCGTGTGAACATAGTACTATCTTTTCTAGTTATGTTTTTAAAAATTGTTTTCATTTTTGTGTATTTTGTATTTACATTTTAAATTTCACAAGGCCAAGTGTCCTGTCTTTTGTT